>NC_061113.1:157862577-158148734 GCF_002878395.1 Capsicum annuum
TGGACACTATGATAGCTAACATAGTGTATGTCTGTTAGAAGAACCTCCCTAATAGTAAAGATTTGTAAATAGCTTTTAAAAGAGTTTCCTACATAAAAGAGTATTTTTTAACCGAACAACTTTTAGAAACTAAGTGTAAAGGCGCACAAACATTATTAAGATATTGTTGTATATGAGGTATTAGTTACAAATTTTAGCTTTTAGATTATAGATATAAAAGTGAGTTCTTTCTACACTTAGACAACATGATTTAATGATAGAATACAAGTACAACTTTTTTTAGAACTAAGTGTTATGGCCCACTAGATGTACATAGTATGTTTTATTTCTCATGAATATGATTTCCAGCTTTCAGTTATTCAATCTTATGTGAGTCATCTACTCTTAGCATGCATTCTTTACAAATTTACACCAATGTTGAAATATTTTTTTATTTATGCATTGACCCTCATATACTCAGTACAATCCAAAAGTAGTAATCAATATATACGTCTATGTTATACATTGTCTCATAATTTCGGTTTAGGTTCTTAGTTTTTGCAGTGTGAGTGATTTCGAGCATTTCCACCTACATCCTGATAGTTGGTGAGTCCAAATAGTTCAGAGCCCTATTTATTTGCCTTTTCAGCTTAGTACAGTAGTAGATTCAATAAATTTAGTCAATTCATGTCAACTGGGGGTTTTTCCCATTCGCTTTCCAATTAGTAGTAGTAAAGGCTTTTTAGACTGCAAGATATGAATTAGATTTCCAATATTGATTGATCAGATTCTTGAGTTTAGTATTTTTAGATATTATATTCAGATAAATTTAGCTTATCTCATACCAAATTCTGCATTTTAGATTTGGTTATATATTTTTATTTTTTGATTATGAGCTTTAGATTTAGTATTCTCGATTATCAGCTTTAGATTTGGTAGGAGGTTTAAAGGGTTTTCTTGGGCTACTTGTAGTCTTGATCAACGTGTGACATCTCGGGACCCATTTTTGGTGCATTATAATCACCCATAAACCATACCCCTAGTAGTATAAAATCTAGGAGGTTTGAACATTGACAACCATATGAGTCCTGGGTTTGAATTTTACAATCGCTTATAGCTCCTATTGAGCCACTCATACTCAGATCCAACTTATGTTAACAAGTCTATGGTTAAGTGAAGGAACCAAACAATCCGTATCAAACCATACAACTAGTACTAATAAGTCATACCCATTCTAGTGACCAAAATCAATCCAATCAACAAACTCTGGTCAGCACACAAATGGCCCATACCATTTACACCCTAACAGGAGACTCGTACCCATGATTCATATCTGGTCTAGCGACCAGAATTTCTAGAAATTTTGTAAGGTCCAAATATTAGGGTTTTTTATGTTCCAACATTACTTCTTCTATTTTAAAAGTGAGGATTTGCATCTTTCTGTATCTTGGATTTGAAGCCTTTGATTTGAAGACAACAACCATCTTATTTAAAAACAAATAAAAATTATGAGTCTGAAAACATAGTGGTTGGTTTATGGTGTTTGGCTTTTGAGGAGACGGCTCTTGCACTTTTCATGTTCAACACTTTTTTAAAGCATTAATAGGTGTTGTTGACCTATACGATTGACTCAAATACTGGCTATGAAAAGGTTTTGTCTTAAACCATACTTCCATTTCATGGCGCTACTTAATTAAACTTCTATTGAACCTTTGTATTTCTATGACTTCGGAAACTATCAGCCAATGATAATTCTTGGGTTTTTTTGCGTTAGTATGAATTATGTTACTTTTATGTGTTGGCCTTTTACCTTACTTTGTGTCATAATTTTTAAATACTTTCTCACTTTATTTGACAAGGACATGACTTAAAGACAATAGAAAACTAATGATGATGATTTTCCATTTTGATAACAAAGATAAGGAAAAAAAAGAAATATTGAAAAGAAAAAAATAGGTGTCCCTTTTTCCAAGAAATTGAAGGAAACAAAAAATTATCTGAGCATGTTAGCTGATTCCACTAATTATGATATGCATTTTGGATTAAGAAACCTGATCTTGCTATCCTAACCATTTATAAACTTTTGTCAACTTAGTAAATTTGAAACTGAGTTTTTCTTTTGAACTTGTTGCCTCTAGATCATAGACCTCATTTAGCTAGTAACACCCCAAAGGATTTTTGCCAGCGGACGTAACTTATTTTCATTTTCTCTAAACTCACTATCGCCTTATGATGCCTGTGAGGTTTTCACCAATAAGATTCTCTCATCTTTTCCTCTATATTAATGAAGGAATTTCAGGTCCAAAATCTGAAAGATCATATACCCATAACATGGTTAGTCTTGACTTCAGCATAGATTATTCTAAAGTTCTTTCTTTAGTTGTACCATTACATTTGAATAGGATTAGAAAGAAAGGGTAGCATGAGGCTCAAAAGACACTTAAAATTCATGATAATAACAACTTTTGGAATCTAATCACAAAGAAACAACTTTTACCCCAATTTCTTTAAACTAGATAACTTGGATTTTTTACTTAGTTGGACCAAACTCTAGAGTAGCACTGATTATGTATCTTGTCATAGCAAAAATCAGGCCAAACATAGTTCAAGCAAGCAATTCATTTGCTTTGTTTTGTAATTTATTTATTTATTTATTAATTTAACATCTTCCTAGTTTTATTCATTTTTAAATTTTTCTCTACTTTTTTACTTTCTGACTTTATCTAGTTTCGAAAATAGGGGTACGAAGAAATAAGAAAACTAAAGCTCAAAATCAATAAGCAAAGGATGACAGAATGTTTGTATAGAAGAATATAATGCCTTTGTCTTATTAACTTTCAAAAATTCAAGTACAAAACACACAAATAGCAACAATGGTAAATGAGATAGTACATAGAATCTCCTATCTATATCAGCATTGAAAGCCACTTATTCCATTTTGCCTTGTATGTCATTCAAATATAATGCACTATTGGGCAACACTTTCTTCACCACGAATGACCCTTACAAATTAAGGGAAAACTTGCCTTTATGTTCAACTTGATGGGTGAGGATGTGCCTCTAACTATGTAACTTCAAAACTCGTGGGATACACCTTTCTATTATATGATCATGCCATTCTCTTTTAGTATAGTTTACCATGACATAATAATGTCAATATTTTTCCTCAATCAAGATCAATTGCCCTAATTGGGTATTGACTAACTAATTGTCATCAATCTAAACTTCCACAATGACTTTGAGAAATGAAATATCAATTTCTAAAGGTATAAATACTTTGGTTCCATATACCAACGAGTAGGGAGTTGCACTTGAGTAAGTGTAAACTATAGTACTTGTGGTGTATCTTCTTCGATTACTTATTGGAAGATTTCAAAACACTATTTGCCTTTAGATGCCATGGAGTTGAATTCTAATCTGTTTTTTGAAATTGTTGGAATACCTCCTGTATCAAATGACTATTGCAACTTACTACATTAATAAGAACCTTTGGGATACCAAATCAGCAAATAATGTGGAAGTGAACAAATTTTATCACAGATTTCTTGGTCACCCACATGAAAGTCACTTCTTCCACTAAATTGGTAAAATATTCAATAGCTACCAAGATATAACTATGTCTATTTAATGTTTTTAGTTCAGTTGGCCGAATCACACCCATTCCCAAGACCACAAAAGGCCAAGCAACAAACAGTGTATGCAACTTTGAAGCAAGGGAATGTGTCAAGTATCTATCTGTGTTGCATTTGTGACACTTATAACCAAAAATAATAGAATCTCACCATATAGTGACACAATAATAACCTTCCCAAAGTATATTCTTTCCCAAAACCTAGCAATTCAGATGTGGTCCACAAACTCTAGAATGTATTTCAATCGTAATATATGAAGACTCTTTGGCATCTATACACCTTAAAGTCCCAAATTTTTAGTCATCTTGTACAACATTCCCCCACTAAAAAAAAATATGCTAGACAATCATCGAATATTTATTTTTTTAGCACCATCAACATGCATAAGATATTATCTAGATTAAATATATTCTCTGATATCATGGGCGAAGTTCACCATTGAGTAATTCTTCAGCAATATTGACAATAATATATTGAAATAAATCGACATATGAAAGGGCTCAATATGAGTCTTAATAGGATGTTAAAGCATCAAATATTAGATTACAAGGGCATCAACAATCTCATTATGAACTTTGGGAATGTGTCTGAACCTTACTAATAGAAATGGTCAACATAAATCTTGCAAATAATCTCGATATGGTATTAACTTCAATTCATGAGTTTCCTAGTCTCTTTTGATCTAGTGGCTAGCAAGTCTGATTATCATAACTAATAATTCTTGAATTCTCTTGTACATTGATAGAATTAAATCGAAGATGCGTGTTTCATATTTTTCCATATTATTAGTACAGTTGAACCAAAGTTGCACTGTTATGGGATAGTATTGTCCTATTTAGAAACAAGAACTGCTCCTATTCTAGCTAATTTCACATTAGCAGCTCCATCAATGAAAAATTTCCAACCTGGGTGGCTATTATCAAATATAATGTCATCAACACATGATACCTCTTCATCTGTAAAATAGGACCTTAGTATCTTAGCTCATATCCCTTATTAATGAGGTTTTTAGCCATATGATCCACCAAAGCTTGGGCTTTTATTACAGTCTATATTACATAGATAATATAATATTCTGTGAGTAATATCTTTAAATTTGTGAGTCTGCTTGTGGCCATAGACTTATAAAAAATATATTTTAAGGGATCTATTTGAGAAATAAGGTAAATAATTTAAGATAAAGGTAATTCATTAACTCTTATGCCAGCCACATCAAGGCACAACATGTCTTTTCGAGAACATTGTACTTAGCCTTATAAGTGGTAAACTTTATTTTGTGATAGTAGATGGTATGCTCCTTTTTTACTTTGACATTCAATACACAACCACAAAAGTTATTCAAAAAAATTATATATAATATCAAGATTCTGCCTGGCTAAGGTGGAACTAACACATATGGATTCATTAATTACCTTTCGGTTTAGTCAAATGCCTCTTGAAATTATTCTATCCATTTGACTATATCATTCTTCTTATTGACATAAAAATAGGCTTTTAGATTTTCATGAGTTGGGCAATGAATCTACTTATATAATTAAACTCTCCAAGTATGTTTATTGTCTTAATTTTCTTCTTTGGTAGAGACAATTCTTTAGTAGCTTTTATCTTAGAAATATTTAATTAATTACTATTTTGAGTAACTATAAAAACCAAGATCTTTCTAGGCGGGACTCTAAAAAAATTATTATGTTTTAGATTGTACCTGTTAAGCCTTTCAAAAGAATATCCATAGATCTTTAACATAGTCAAACAGCTTTCTTGACTAGTGATAACATCATCGATATGAATTTCAATATTATTATGCATCATTTCATAAAACATAGTGGTTATTTCCCTCATGTATGTTGCTTCAAAATTATTTAGCCCAAATAGCATGACTCAATAACAATTTGTCTCTTATGATGTTATTACTGATAAATTTTTTACATCCTCTGTCTCACATGATTTTATTAATGACCAATTTTATAAATCTCCATGATCCATAATGATGTAGTGGTACCCCACATAACAATCCACAAAAGATGCAAGTTCATGATAGGCATAGTTTTCGAAAAAAATATGGATGTTGTGTAGTGCAAAGTCATCTTTTAAACTTACTTTATTCAGATCATGATACTCAACATATATTTGAACTTTCCATTTTTCTTTTGAATTAAAATAATATTAGCTAACCTAGGATGATATTGAGTAACTAGAATGTCTTTACCCCTAAGTTATTTTGTGATTTCATCTTTAACTATTATACTCATGTCAGTTTTAATCTTCCTCAACTTTTATTTTTAATGATGGAATATGAGATTGGTTGGCAGCTTATAAAAGACCAAATTAGTGCTCAAATCAGTTATATCAAGGTAAGACCATAGAAAGATATCTTTGTAATAAAAAAAGACCTAGATTTTTTTTTATTTTGTTGTGGTTGAGAATGTACAATTATCTTAGTCTCTCTAATATTTTCATGATATCCTAGATTGGTTTCCTCAGCTTGATTCATATTAAGATTTGACTAATTCTAAAACTATTTGAAATCCTTGCTTAGTTCCATAAATACTCCATCTTTATCATATTCATTATTTTATGATTTGATTGAGTTTTAACATCTGGATAAAAAATTTGTATTCATGTTGTATCACTAAAATAAGCATAGAAAGAACTACATAAGAAAAAAATTAATAAGTAAATATTATACTTAAAGTAGAATTGAGGGAAACTTCATTTCATTAAAATTAAATATAAGAGGGTTTTCTTATTAAAACCAACAAGATTTAGATCTAAATTACAACCAAGGAATAATTCAAATTACAAAAAAGAAATCAAAATAGACTACCAAGACTCATTCCTAGGGGAGAGAAGAGTGCCTCTAAGTTATTGATATTTGGGATGATTTTCTCCTCAATTATTCGATAATAGAATTTTCTAGCAACTTCATTCAAGAATCCGTAAGCGCCTTCCTCAGTAACTAACATTTTCTTATCCCCAAACAGGTAAACTCCCTACCCCATCCACATCTTTAATGACGTTCTTATAATTATATGTTGGCAAAGTGAGATTATACTTCTAAGGGACTGTGTTTTTGCTGACCATAAAAAGTTGAACTATTGGTTTATATTAATAGATGTGATAATAGATCCTTTTAAACTTAAGAGTGACTTATACTAGCATTCCTGGAGCAATTAACTTTGGTTTTATCTCACCTGCCTCAACTCTTTCTTAAGATCCATCCATAATTAGAATAGGAGTATTAAATGGTTTGGGATTTACTAGCATATCAATTAGTTTTGAAGGTACTGCCTTTGTCAAATCCACAACATTCATTGACTTTACCGCATTAATTTTGATCAGAATGATAAACTAGTGAAAAATTGTTGACTTATTTCAGTATGAATTGGCAGTGGATTTTGATTATTAGTGGGAGCATTTGAGTTTTGCACCATAATTTTTTCTATATCAATAAGATCTTTGACTTTTTTTCAAGTACTGGCATTTCCCTATGTTATGCCTTGGGGCATTAGAATAATATCCACATCTTCTAGAACTATCCAAATTTTTCAAGGGTAGATTTGAGATCCTTCTGTTAATTGGGCTCATAATATTTAAGGATTTAAGGTCCCCAACTAAGTATTTTTAACGCCCTGAATTTGGTACTCGCAATGCTACCCGGTGCTCATAACCCTGAAGGACCATGACTAATATCTGTACCTGAATACTTTATAATATACTGTGTAAATGCAGAAATAATGGTAGTAAGGCCATAAGGTTCAAAATTGAGACCCAATATCTAATAAAATATAAAATCTGTGTCGGGTATGAAATACCCAAAACAAACTAATAAACTAACTGAACATGATAGTCTGAAAAGCCTCTAACTATCTGAATAAGAATTGATGGGACATGTCCCCAACTAACTCCAACTACTGAAATAAACTAAGTAATGAAATTATAAGATAATGCTCATGTCCTCAAATAATGAGGACTCACTACTGACTCTGACTGCTGAGTACTAGAATGTTATTGATGCTCTGGAGCTCTTTCTTCTTAACCTATGGTGTAAAACACCATGGCACAAATATGTCAGCACGATTGAATGTACTAGTATGCATGTGTGGTAGGATTAATGAAGAGTGTTCACATGCATGAAGTATACAGACTGATTGAATAACAAGAATGTGAGAATACATGCGTGAATACATAATAACTGTAGATAAGTTCGTGATAACATGATTACTATATCTGAGTACTAATAACATGAGATACTGATAACCTTATAACTAAAATAACTAATACTGAGCAACTGTATCTGACATTCTAGTTTATGATGGAACTAACTGAGTTTCATTCTATTCAGTTGTGACTGCATCTGGTAGTCATAAATTCTGTAGAACTATACGAGTTCTATTACTTAGACGGAATGACTGTATCTGATAGTCCTAATCTATAACTATAATTATGGGAAGTCATCTAACCGACATGCCCCATATAATAAAATATAGATATGTTGGGATCAAATCTATAACCCCAATTGGAAGGGTGTTAATACCGTGCCACTGGTAAGGACAAGCTGTGGATGACCCTCATCTGACAGTGTACCCAAAAGAGAATGGTGAGACCCTCATCTGACGGTGATTATCCACCTTAACAACCCTCATCTGACAGTATTGATGTCTCAACCTATGCTGGCTATATAGTTCTGGAATGTAAGGATGACTTCTAAGAATCACACCCTCATCTAACATTGTGTCTTCCCATTGTTGGGTTCACTCGAAACTAATTCCTACTCCCATCTTAAGAGACACTAAACATAGATTACTGAACTGAACTGGACTGAATTAATTGAGTTTTTGTTGACTGATGGAATAGTACTAAGATTACTGTATTATTGAGCATTCCTGAGTCACAAGACTGGCTGAGTTCTATGGATCATATTTTGACTGAGGATATCGTGAAAACATTACACTAACTCTTTCAAACAACTATATTTTTCAGGTACAAGTACCCCCAGGACTCGATGGGAAGAAACAAACAACGAATGACTTTCATGAATACATGACCAATATCGTAATCCATAATACAATAAGTTTCAGATTTCATGAAGTACAAGTTCTAAAGCACCACAATGGCTACATATATACCCATACTTCATTGACTAATACATTTCATCAGACACTTGACATTCATAAACTTGTTCATGAATTGAGATTTCATATTTTTATACTAGTATAGTACTTTTTCTTTACATAGGCATTTAGTCAAACACATAGGGAGCAACTTTGGTTATACCATCATCAACACATCCTATAATCATGGATACATCAATCAACTTGTAAATTAATGGGTTTTTATCATGATTATTATGCAAATCTTCATATACTAGGGCCAATCATTATAATATATAATTTAAAACATCTATCATAACCCCACAACAACATGAACATGAATTTTAATTCAATTAAAATCATAAACATTCATTAACACACAAATCTTTGATTTTGAAAAGATATTCTTGAGCTTCATGGGTGAAAGAGACCCATAAATCAACACATGACATACCTTGGTACTTGATTTGGGAAGATTGATGAAAGAATCCTTGATATTTGGATCATGAATTGGAAACCCCTCTTCTTGTTCTTGATAGAATTTGAGAGAAAATAATGTATTTTGGTGAAATGGAAGCTGAATTCAGTGTTTATGGAGCTTTGGGGTAAAGGGAAAATAACAAAATACCCCTCTAAAAGCATTTGGAAAATGCTGAATTCTACGGCTGACGATGTCGTCACATATGTGATACGCCGTCAGCTCATGTCATCACTTGATGCTGAAATTTATAAATTTCTGCGTAAGTATGATGACATTAATTGATAAGTCGTCAAATATGTGATAAGCAGTCAGCTCATGTCGTCACTTAGTTTCCAAGCTAACATGCTGGAGTAAAATGGGTATTACATTTGGCTGTCATATCAGATTTGGATGAAATTTGTATCGTTGGAAAGATAATTTAATTATATATATTTTGGTGGGTCATGACCTCAAAAATTTGTAGTATAAAGAGATATATTCTCCTTTGAAGTTGACTATACCAATATCCTTCCCAAGAATTCAATCGGTAAGGAATATTTTTATTCGCCTAATTGCTAGGATGTATTTGAGACATTAATTAACATCAAACTTAATCATGAAACTAAGAAATAACAAAGATGTACTATGCATAAGATTGAAATGAGGTACTAATATTGATTTGCATTTTTTGGGGTATTACAATATCTCTCCCTTGAGAACATTCGTCCTTGAATGAGACGGATTAGAGTGAGAGAGATGATAACTGAAAGTACATACTGGACATGCACAACTGAATCATGATTTCATGAATGACATGAATAATAAGTTGGTTTTATCAAATTGAGAATGCATATTTGATGAATGAATACATGTCTGAGTTGACACATGAATGCATGACTATATATGTAATGATACTTGGTACCAAGTTTATAATGGAAATCTGAACAATAAAATTAATAAGCTTAAGGAAAATTATTATCTTGAGCTGAGTCTGAGGTTGCGGAGAAGAGGTGAGGTTACTTGGTTTGCATGTCTACTTCTTCTTCCCAAGTAGCTCTCTTAACGGACTGATTTCGCCGAAGAACTTTGACTAGAGGGACTTCTTTGTTCCTTAAACTACGAATATGGTAGTCAAGGATTTTGACTGGAATTTCTTCATAAGATAGACTATTCTAAACATCTATGCTCTAAAAAGGGACTACATCTGCTTGGTCACCTATGCCCTTATTGAGAAAAGAGACAGAGAAAACTGGGTGAACTAAGGCTACATCTAAAGGAATGCGAGCTCATAAGATACTTTGATGAAGCTACTAAGAATTTTGAAAGGACCAATATATATAGGACTAAGCTTTCCCTTCTTGCCAATCTTTTCACTGCCTTCATCGAAGAGATCTTCATATAGACAAAGTCACCAATTTTGAACTCGCGATCCTTTTTGCGTAGATCTGTATAAGACTTTTGTCGGCTATGAGCAGCCTAAAGTCTCTCTTTGATCAACTCAACTTTTTCTAAGGTATCCAATACCAAGTCAGGACCTATGATTGAGAACTCACTAACTTTGAAACAACCAACTGAAGATCTGTATCTCTTACCGTAGATCCATCTGAATACTGGAATGATAGTTGTTGTTGTATATAAACTCAATTAATGGCAATTGGTTATCCCAACTTCCCTTTAAGTTCTGAATGGTCCTTTCTACTTGACCATCTGTCTGGGGATGAAAGGCTGTACTTAGATGAATTTGGGTGCCAAGACCCTATTAGAATGCTTTCCAAATAGGAGAAGTAAATTAGGTACCTCTGTCTAAAATAATGGACAATCGAATATCGTGTAATCTGGCCAACTCCCTGATATAGATTTTGGCATAGTCCTTCGCTGAATAAGAGGTATGAACTAGAAGGAAATAAGTTGATTTGATCATCCTATCTATAATGACCCAAACTGATTCATGCTTACGGTGAGTAGTGGCAAACCCATCATAAAGTCCATATTCAGTTCTTACCATTTCTAGGTGGGAATAATGAACTCTTACATGGGACAACTAGGCTTCTGATGCTACTTCTTAACCAGCTGATATGTAGAGCACTTAGCCACAAACTCTGCAACATCTCTTTTCATCCCACTGCACCAATAGATCTACCACAAGTCTTGGTACATTTTTATGGCCCCTGGATGAATATATTAGTGCGCATCATGTGCTTTTGCAAGAATTTGCTGCCTCCAGTTATCTAAATTTGGAAAACACAGACGAACCTAACAACGCCTAACACTATCTTCCTCTTCGAAGAAAACCTCTACCTTATGATCCTTGACTGACTCTTTCAACTTGACTAGGCTGGGATCCCTATCTTGCTTTTCTTTCACCTCAGAATCTAGAGATGATTCTGAAGTACTCTGAACCCATACATCATCCTCATTTGTATCAACGAAGAGAACACCTAGTCTGGTAAGCTGATGGACATCCTGAGCTAACTTCTTTTTGCTGTACTGAACATTAGCAACGCTACCTATATACAGTCTAATGAGAGCGTCGGCCACTATGTTGTCCTTGTCAATATGGTAATGGACACTTATGTTGTAATCTTTTAAGAGCTCTAACCACCTTCTCTGGCGGAGGTTAAGATCTTTCTAAGAGAATATGTACTGAAGGATCCAATGGTCTGTGAACACATCTACATGAACACCGCATAGATAATGCCTCAAAATATTTGAGGCAAATACTACAGCTTCTAACTTAAGATCATAAGTTAGATAATTCATCTCATGGAGTTAAGCAGTCTGGAGGCGTAGGCTATGATCTTACCAAGCTGCATGAGGACACAACCCAAACCTACTCTGCATGTATCACAATATACTACAAACCCATATGAGCCATCTGGATGAGATAGGGCTAGAGCTGAGGTTAGTCGAGTCTTCAGCTCCTGAAAACTTTCTCGCAATGATCTGATAACTAAAACTTGACCTTCTTATGAGTCAATCAGTACATAGGGGATGAAATAGAATAATATCCCTCAGTAAACCATCTATAATAGCCATCCAAACCTAAAAAACTCCTGATATCTAAGGGAGATACAGAGCGAGGTCAGTTTTTTACCGCTTCGGTCTTTTGAGGATCAACCCTAATGCCATCAATGGAAATGATATAACCAAGGAATGATACTGACCTTAGCCAAAACTCACACTTACTGAATTTGGTGAATAACTGATAATCTCTGAGAGTCTGAAGTACAATTCTAAGATGGTTTGCATGATCATGCTCACTGTGGGAATAAACCAGAATATCATTTATGAAGACTATGACGAACATGTCCAAGTATTGCTTGAACACCTAGCTTATCATATCGACTAGGAATTCGAAGTGACCATACCGAGTTTGAAATGGTAATTTCATAACATCACATTCCCTGACTCAGAGTTGATGATAGCCTGATCTGGTCTATCTTAGAGAAATAGCTAGCACTCTAAAGTTTGTTAAACAAGTCTTCAATACACAAAAGTGGATACTTGTTCCTGATCATGAATTTATTAAGCTGATGGTAATCAATGCATATTCTGAGAGAACCATCTTTCTTGCACATTAATAAGACTAGTTTACCCCATAGGGACACATTGGACTTGATGAACCCCTTATCTAAGAGATCCTTTAACTATACTTTCAATTCTCTGAGTTTTCCTGGTTCCATACTTTCGATATCCTTTTTGGTAGGAATTCCAGGAAGATCTTTGAGAAAGACATATGAATATTCATTCATGACTGGGTCTGAATTAAGATGGGGAATTTCAGAACTAGTGTACTTAACTCAAACAAGATTATAGACATATCCTTTAGACATCATTTTCCTTGCCAAAGGTAGGAAACAAGCTGACCTTTGAATGCAGATGTACTACCCCTCTACTCTAGGATTGGTTCATTTGGAAACTGGAACTAGACTATTCTATTTCTACAGTCGACTGTGGCATAGCAGGAGTAAAGCTAATCCATTCTGAGAATGATATTAAAATCAGTCATCACTAATTCGACTATGTCTGTTGAAGTGACTTTCTGAAATATCATAATCAGACAATTCCTGTATACCCGTCAGGCTATGATGATTTTATCCACTAGGGTAGAGACTAAAAAGGGCTCTACTAGAATTTCGGGATTAATATCGAAATGGCTTTCTATATAAAGAGTAACAAAGATAAGGAAGCACCTAAATCTAGCAAAACATAAAAATGCAAGTGAAAGATCTATAACAAACCAGTAACCACATCAGGAGAATTTTCCTGATCCTATCGGGACCGAAGAGCTTAAAGTCTCTTTAGGCGTTGCCCACTAATAACACTATAAGTGGCACCCTACTGATTTGGGCGACCGAACTAAGTTGAGGAATGGTTCTTCTGACCCTAATAACCTAACTAGAGACAATCTATGACTATATGGCCTGGCTTTCAAAATCTAAACATCACGGCCATCTCTGCAAATACCCTTGTGTTTCTTACGATAAGTCTGGCAAAAGAGATTAGTTCAGGCATTGCTGACACTGTTCTGAGACTTATAGCCTTGTGCCCTATGTCTATTACCATCCCTGAACTTAGGAGATAGAGCACTAGCCGAAAAAGAATCTAGAACTTATGTTTTAGGATGAAAGTGAGAATGGTTTCCTTCTTCTAATTTGGGCTGAACAAAGTTGAAACTACCTTTCCTTACTTTCTTATTCTACTTATCCCTCATCTTAATCTTTTGCTTCTCTATCTGCTGAGCATGAGTCATAAGCCTGGATAAAGTTATGTCACTATTCAATATCACAGACCTACACTCGTTGACCACACTATCATTCACCCAGAAGCAAACTTGCTCATCTTGGCCCTATTGTCTGCAACCACATGAGGGGTTATCTAGCTAATTGAGAAAACTTAAGAGAATAATCTTTCACCATAATGTTACCCTACCAGAGGTTGATAAATTCTAGGGGAAACAACCTCTCTAAGAATGTGGTGACAAACTCCTCCCACTCTATAGGTCATGCATCAACTGACCTTTCTGACTTCCACTTATTTTATCAAGTTTGGGAAACATACTGCAAGTGATATGCAACTAGTTCAGCACTCTCACTAGGAGTAACCCCCATGATCTCTATAACCCTCAGAACATGTTCAATAAATTCCTGAAGGTCCTCATCTGACTTAGACTAAAGAAAGAATGGAGGATTCATTTGGGTAAAGTCCTGAATCCTGGATGTAGCTGAATTGGCCACTGGGTAGGCTGAAATAACAGTTGGTCATTTATTCTGAGCAGCATCTAAGTGAGAAAGAGTAGTAAATATATCTATGAACTCTGTATCAGAAATATGTTGGCCTAAAAGATCTTTGGTCTGAGGGGCTGGCTAATTTCTATTTCATCTTTTAGGAGGTGTGTTCTACAGAAAAAATGGAGAAATGGATTAGACGGAGATATTAGCTTGAGATTATGCTTACTGGAATAACATGAATACTGAAAGAAGGGAAACTATTCCTAAAATATCTTATAGCCTTCTACACATAAATTTGGCGCCCAACACATTAATGTACAATAATCTACTTGAAGTAGCTTTTGGACTTCCTAGGACACTATTGAACCTGGTTGTGATACCAAGTTTGTAATGCCAGAAATTTGCTTCCCAAAATGCTACACGGTTATCATGACCCCGAAGGACCACAAGCTAACCCATGAATGATATTTGTACCTAAACACTGCATAATATATTGAATAAATATGAAAATATAGGCTGTAAGGATGTAAGGTTCAAAATATAGACACAATATCTAATCAAATATACCATCTGTGTGGGGTATGACATACCCAAAACAAATTAATAAATTGACTGAACATGATATTTTGAAAATCCTCTAACTGTTTGAATAAGGAGTTCATGGGACATGTTCCCAACTAACTCTAATTACTGACTGAAATAATAAGATAATACTCATATCCGTGAAGAATGAGGACTCACTGCTGACTCTGACTGCTGAGTACTAGAATTCTACTGATGCTATGGAGCTTGTGCTTTTGAACCTATGGTATAAAACACCATAGCACAAATGCATCAGTACAATTGAATGTACTAGTATACATGTGTGTTAGGCTGAAAACAAAGGGTTCACTTATATGAACTATAATAACTGACTGAACAATATAAATATGAGAATACATGCATGAATACATAATTACTGTAACTGAGTTTAAGATAACATGACTACTGAATCTGAGTACTGATAACATGAGATACTAATATTTGTATAACTAAAATAACTAATACTGAGCGACTATATTTGACAGTCTAGTTTCTGATGGAACTAGCTGAGTTCTATTTTGTTCTGAGGTAACTGCATCTAACAGTCCTAAAATCTGTAAAACTCTCTAATTTTTATTATTAAGACTAAATGACTGTATCTGATACTCCTAATCTATAACTAAAACTATTTGAAGTATTCATCTAACTGACATGCCCCATATAACACAATATAGCTGTGTTGGGGTCCAATCTGTAAACCCAATTACAAGGGTTTCAATACCTTACCACTATTAAGAACAAGTTATCGGTGACCCTCATCTGATAGTGTCCTGATGTTGGGCGTATTTATATGTCTAAGCACCATAACTTACCCATGTTTTAGGTATTTTTTGAGAATAAAATACATAAGTCTTGCACTTTTAGTCCATTTTTAAGTAAGTGAGCTAACCTATGTGATTAGCATACTTTTCAGGTACTAATGAGGAAGATTTAAGCACTTTGGGGACCTGTGGACAGCAAAGGAAAACTTCACATAAAAGGGAAAGCAGCTTTTGGACTGAATGTGATGCATGAGAACTTTTTCCCCGGCAAACTCAGTATTTTTAAATAGTTAAGGACTGCAGTAGAAATTTATTAGAGAAGGATGTTATTAAAAAGCTTTATTGCTGAATTTTTAGGGATTATTCAATATTCAGATTTTGTATTATTTTGAACAAAAAGAATGGACGGCTTAGCTTGAAAACGAAGAGAGAGAAACATGTTTCTCTCTTAATTTCGCTAGTCATCTTCATCACCAAGATCATTCTAAGTTTTGGTATGATGAATAATTCTATGTTGATTTCTGTTTTATTCATGAGTAGCTAAACTTGTTTGTTAGGGTTATGGAAACCTTGTAGTATACTCTCTATTGCTATGGGTTTTTGAGATTTTATGATGTGTCACGCCACTTATATCATTACTCTCTTCCTTTTGATTGAATTCTCGTGGTTGCAAACATAGGGAATACGCCATTATAGCAATAACTTGTTCGATAGAAAAGTTACTGTATCGAAAAGAGAGTGTGACGAGAAATTTGGGTTTCCAACCTCTAATTTACACGTTAATGCCCTAGCAGGATTAACTTCTTGGAGAGTTCGTACAATTTTTTGTACACTTTAGGTTCAAAAGAACTAGGGTGATTAAATCCTTGATGGTTGAAAAACACTTAGATTTAGAATTAGAATACGTCTCTCTATAAGTGCATGCATGCATAAAATCCGTATTACTCATAGTTAATAGAGAAGTACAAGCTACAAGGTGGACAGAACCCTAACTTATCATTCTCTGTGATCAAATATTATTACACATATCTTCTCATTCATTACATTGATAATATTATTGTGCACTTAAACCAAAACCCCCCTTATCTTGGAACCTTCGATCAACAGTCTAATAATAATCACAATACTTAGTGACCATAGTATTCCCTGTGGGATTCGACACCCAACCGAGTTGGGTTCTATATTTGACAGCGACCATTTACACTTTCTAACGAGAGTTGTAATTTGGGCGTATCAAATTTTGGCGCCGTTGCCGAGGAATACGGTTGTCAACTAAGTTTGTGATAGTTAATAGACCCTTTGGTCAAAAATTCTCAAATTTTACTTTTTGTTTGTTGTTTTTGTCCTGTTCAGGTTTAGTGGAGTGCATGCCAAATACACGAAGATCTGGTCAGCCATTATTACCTATAAATCCTGAACCACAACTCATTGGCAGAATGGATGCACAACGAGACATTGGAAGGATGGCCACTAAACAGGAGCAGGCTAGATTAGCTGCATTGGCAGCTGCGCAAGTAAACCAACAGAATGCTGATAACCCAGGTCAGGTTCCAAATCTTGAGAATGAGGACCTGGGTGATGATGAGTTATTAAATCCAAGGCGTGCAGATGATGTGGTTGCACCAGTGAACAGGAATGTCAATAGAGATCGTCAAGCTAGAATGAGACCTGAACGCCAAGCTTTGCAGGTTGCATTTCATGATGATGATGACGACTTGGATTGGTGGACTTGCAGGCGATGACCCGAATATGCATCTGATTAATTTTATCTCAACATGCAAATCGTTTGACAATCCAGGGGTTGGACAGAATGCGATCTGGCTGCGCTTATTTGCATTGTCTCTATCTAGAGAGGCATCTCTATGGTTAAACGGGCTAACTCCTGACTCTATTACTAATTGGAGGCAACTCTATTAGAAAGATTCTGTCCGCCATCCAAGAGAGCACAATTAAGAGATGAGATAAGCAATTTCAGACAGCTTCAAACTGAAGCCCTCCATGAGACATGGGATAGGTTCAAGAAGAAGCTTATGCCGTGCCCAAATTATCAGATGACCAATGTCCACTTCATGGAAATATTATATAGGGCTTTGAACTCGGTGACTAAGCCAGTGGTAGATAATGCTGCGGGTGGGTCATTCATGGACCTTACGTTTTTTGAGGCATGTGATATCCTGGATTGTATGACAAAGCAGAGTAGAGCTTGGCATACCAGCGATTTTAAGGTAGCAAGCTCTACTGTATCTATTGGCATGACGGCAGAACAGAGGCACAGAGAAGAGGAACGTGACCAGGATATGGCTCACATGGTAACGTAGATGGACCTTCTTACCAAGCATTTATTATCAGGGAAGACAGAAAAGGTCAAAGTTGTTGTATCGCAGGGAAAAGATGACTTTGATTCTGAGGAGAAAGCAAATTACTTGAATAATCAGGGGGGGTTTTTGAGGCAATGTCCAAGGAAACCAAGGTCGGAACTATTATGAAAAATCCAGATACAAGGACCGAGACCAAGGGAATTGGAAGAATAAAAATGATAGGAGCGGTTTGTATGTCCCTCCTAGAAATCGTGAAGCTGCTGCATCTAGCTCTGGGAATATGTCCATGGAGGATATGATAGCTAAGCTATTGAAAGAAGTGGAGTCAACCAACACGGGAGTAACTGAGGTAAAAAATGATTTATCCTCAATAAATCAATTGGTTGACTCGTATTCCACTTCAATAAAACAGCTGGAACAACAAATGAGTCAACTATCAGTGACATTTAATCAAAGAAAAGCTGGCACTTTACCAAGTGACACTGTTTAAAATCCAAGAAAAAATGGATCATGTTTGGCTATTACAACTAGAAGTGGTAAAGTGTTGGCGAATCCATCCAAGGGCAAGCCCATGGTTGATAGTATAGAGGAGAATGTTATTGAAGCAGAATGTGATGGTTCAGTAGAAGTTGAAGATCAGGATGAGAACGTTCATGATACTACACCTAGATGTCAATAGTCTGAAAAGATTGATAATGGGAAGTGTAGTAAAAAGGAAGTGGTGGAGAAAACTCTTCCAAATCCACCACCACCTTTTCCTCAGAGACTAAACAAGAAGGCTGATGACTCCAGGTTCAGTAAATTCATGACCATGCTGAAGCAGTTGACTATAAATGTGCCTCTGGTGGAGGCACTGGAGCAAATGCTAGGATATGCCAAATTCATGAAGGACCTTTTGAAAAAGAAAAGGGCAGCGAGCTATGAACTGATAGATAATTTTCATCATTGCAGTGCCATTGCCACGAGGTCTTTGGTACATAAGAAGACAGATCCAGGTGATTTCACTATTCCTTGCACAGTTGGATCTTAAGATTTTTCCAAGGCTTTGTGTGATTTGGGGGCTAGCATTAATTTGATGCCACTATCCATTTATTGACAGTTGGGGTTGGGCGATCCTACACCAACCAACATGCGGCTTATATGGCAGATAGGTCAGTAAAACGACCTATTGGTATCTTGTATGATGTATTAGTGAAGGTTTCTTCCTTTATTTTTCCTGCAGACTTTGTTATTTTGGATTGGGAGGTGGATTTTGAGGGGCCCATAATCTTGGGTCAACCTTTTCTTGCAACAGGAAGTGTTCTTATTGATCTTCGAGCAAATGAGCTTTTATTTCAAATGAATGACGAAGTGGTTCATTTTGATGTATGCAAATCAACAAAGCAGCCCAAAGATATGAATTTGTTCTCTAAAGCTGATGTTTATGATGAGGATGAGAAGTAATTATCTTTAGAGAAGCAGATTACTGTTGAGCCATTGGCCGCTGAGCTTTTGAACTTTGAGCGTGAGGATGTTGAAGAGTACGAAGGAACTATCTGTGCTTTGATAGGAATGGGTTCGTATTCATATTCCCCCAAGAAGCTGGACCTTGACCTTAAACATCGACCTTCACCACTGGCGAAGCCATCCATTGAAGAGCAACCGGTGCTAGAATTGAAAGAGCTACCTAGTCATCTAAGGTATGCATTCTTGGGTAGTGGAAATACACTACCGGTTATTGTTGCTGCTGATTTAGGTGAACAAGTAGAGGCTCTCATCTCTGTTCTGAAGAGGTACAAAAGAGCTATTGGTTGGACTATTGCTGATATAATTCGTATCCCTCTTGGTATATGTATGCACAAGATTCAGCTCGAGGAAGATTTTGTACCCACTATTGAGCATCAGCATCGTCTGAACCCACCTATGCAAGAGGTGGTGAAGAAAGAAATTATAAAGTGGTTAGATGTAGGGGTGGTGTATCCAATCTTAGACAGTAAATGGGTGAATCCGGTACAATGTGTGCCCAAGAAAGGAGGCATGATAGTAGTAGCAAATGAAAAGAATGAGCTAATTCCACTCAGGCCTGTCACTGGGTGGAGGGTGTGTATGGACTACCGGAAGCTAAACTCGTGGACGTTAAAGGAATACTTCCCAATGCTATTCATGGATCAAATGCTTGATTGATTAGAAGGAAAGGGATGGTTTTGTTTCTTGGATGGTTATTCCTGATATAATCAGATTTGCATTGCTCCTGAAGATCCGGAGAAGACCACTTTTATATGCCCATATGGTACTTTTGCATTCAAACGAATACCATTTGGGCTATGTAATGCACCTGCCATTTTTCAGCGGTGTATGATATCCATTTTCTCTGATATAGTTGAAGACACCTTGGAGGTGTTTATGGATGACTTTTCAGTTGTAGGTGAGTCATTTGAATCATGCTTGGAAAATCTGAGTATGGCTTTGCAGCGATGTGCGGAATTCAATCTTGTGCTAAATTGGGGAAAGTGCCATTTTATGGTTAAGAAAGGCATTGCGTACTGCTTTCTTTATTCTATAGTTGTTTTGATCTAGTTGTAGTTAGTTAGTTGAAATTAGTTAGATTTTTGCATGAAATTGTTCTTATAGACGGCATGGCATTATAACTAGAGTTTGTGCTGAATCACTACTATTGAAACATTTAGGCTCTAAGGTGTGACTGATTCTGTGATAATTGCTTGTGGTTTAATTCATTCATCTGTTAGGTTAAGAATCTATAATGCTCCTAATTAAGTTGACTATGTGCCATGTGTGTGTAAGGTTATTGTATATTCTTTGTTGCGACTGATGCTAGAACTTGCCTGATGTTTAGGAGATGATTTAGGCATTTCTTTGGCAGCCCTAATTTTGTTTATCTTCTTTTTACCTACCTTTGTACATTGTCCTAGTGAACAACCTTTGAGCCTTTAGCTATTTTCTTTGGCAACATCATATGTAGCCTAATCCATTTTTTTTAAAAGACCATAATTTGATCCAAAAACTCCTAAGGGCTTTAAATTGTAGAATCAAGTTGAGTAAAGAGTGTGGCAAAATAAGAGGAAAATGGTGAAAGTGATGCCCCAAAGTTTAGTTATTGGTACATGAAAATTTTGTGATGAAGGGTGGCTATCATAGGGATGCTTAATAAGAAAAAATAAAAGAAGAGAAAAAAAAAAGAGTTGTATATTCCCATCATTGTGATTCTAATTGAGTAACAAAATGGGTGAAAGGGGGTTGGTAGATGAAAGGAAGGTAGAATGGTTGTTACAAGTTAGTGTAAATGGCATAATGTAGTGTATTAAAGCGCTTAGGGAACGTAGTTACCATTTCTGGCCAAAATAGTCCTACCTGTCCCTTTAGCCTACATTACAACCCGTAAAGACCTATTTGATCCTAACCTTAGCATTCTGATATTAGTAGAGCATTACACTAAGGGAAAGCATATGGTCATCAGTTGTAATCTAAGAATTCTTTGTGAGAGTGAGAGCAAGCAAAGTCTTATACCCATGTTTCTGAAAAATGCAAAACTATGAGTGATTATGGGTAAAATTTTATGTGAGCACACATGGTTGATGATTGTTGCGTAGTTTTATATGATTTTCTTTGGCTTAACTTGTGTATACGAATTAACCAACTTAATGAGTCTACGTTGGAGGGTGAGTTGTTTCTAGTAATGATCAAGAAATCTACTCTTTGTTAATAATTGTTGTGTATGTCTTATTGAAAATTTTGTGTTGCTCTTATGAAGTTTAGTTAGGTATTCGCATGGATGTACTATTTTGTTTGAGGACAAACAAGGTGTTAAGTGTGGGGTGGTGATGTTGGGTGTATTTATACGTCTAAGCACCATAACTTACCCATGTTTTAGCTAAGTTTTGAGAATAAAATACACAGGTCTTGCACTTTTAGTCCATTTTTAAGTAAGTTAGCTGACCTATGTGATTAGCATGCTTTTCAGGTACTAATGAGGAAGATTTCACCACTTTGGGGACCTGTGGACAGCAAAGGAAAACTTCACATAAAAGGGAAAGCAGCTTTTTGACTGAATGTGATGCATGGGAACTTTTTCCCAGGCAAACTCAGTATTTTTAAATAGTTAAGGACTGCAGTAGAAATTTATTAGAGAAGGATGTAATTAAAAAGCTTTATTGCTGAATTTTTAGGGATTATTCAATATTCAGATTCTGTATTATTTTGAACAAAAAGAACGGACAGCTTAGCTTGAACACGAAGAGAGAGAAACGTGTTTCTCTCTTAATTTCGCTAGTCATCTTCATCACCAAGATCATTCTAAGTTTTGGTATGATGAATAATTCTATGTTGATTTCTGTTTTATTCATGAGTAGCTAAACTTGTTTGTTAAGGTTATGGAAACCTTGTAGTATACTCTCTATTGGTATGGGTTTTTGAGATTTTATGATGTGTCACACCACTTATATCATTACTCTCTTCATTTTGATTGAATTCTCGTTGGTTGCAAACATAGGGAATACGCCATTATAGCAATAACTTGTTCGATAGAAAAGTTACTGTATCGAAAAGAGAGTGTGAAGAGAAATTAGGGTATCCAACCTCTAATTTACACATTAATGCCCTAGCAGGATTAACTTCTCGAAGAGTTCATACAATATGTCGTACACTTTAGGTTCGAAAGAACTAAGGTGAATAAATCCTTGATGGTTGAAAAACACTTGGATTTAGAATTATAATACGTCTCTCTATAAGTGCATGCATGCGTAAAATCCGTATTACTCATAGTTAATAGAGAAGTAAAAGCTACAAGGTGGACATAACCCTAACGTATCATTCTCTATGATCAAATATTATTACATATATCTTCTCATTCGTTACATTGATAATATTATGGTGCACTTAAACCAAAACCCCCCTTATCTTGGAACCTTCGATCAATAGTCTAATAATAATCGCAATACTTAGTTACCATAGTATTCCCTGTGGGATTCGACACCCAACCCAGTTGGGTTCTATATTTGACAGCGACCGCTTACACTTTCTAACAAGAGTTGTAATTTAGGCGTTTCAAATTTTTGCACCGTTGCCGGGGAATACTGTTGTCAACTAAGTTTGTGATAGGTAATAGACCCTTTGGTCAAAGATTCTCAAATTTTACTTTTTGTTTGTTTTTTTTGTCTTGTTCAGGTTTGGTGTAGTGCATGCCAAATACACGAAGATCTGGTCAGCCATTATTACCTATAAATCCTAAACCACAGCTCATTGGCAGAATGGATGCACAACGAGACATTGAAAGGATGGCCACTCAACAGGAGCAGGCTAGATTAGCTGCATTGGCAGCTGTGCAAGTAAACCAACAGAATGCTGATAACCCAGGTCGGGTACCAAATCTTGAGGATGAGGACCTAGTTGATGATGAGTTATTAAATACAAGGCGTGTAGATGATGTGCTTGCACCAGTGAACAGGAATGTCAACAGAGATCGTCAAGCTATAATGAGACCTGAACGCCGAGCTGTACAGGTTGCTTTTGATGATGATGATGACGACTTGGATGGGGCTGGTGCCACAGGGGCTATTATTCCTCCGCCCTTGGCACCCGGAGCCAGGTTCAATAGCACTAGCACCATGATACAGCTATTACAACTCAAAAGGTTATTTGGTGGACTTGTAGGCGACGACCCAAATATGTATTTGATTAATTTTATCTCAACATGCAAATCGTTTGACAATCCAGGGGTTGGACAGAATGCAATCAGACTGCGCTTATTTCCATTGTCTCTATCTAGAGAGGCAACTCTATGGTTAAACGGGCTAACTCTTGACTCTATTACTAATTGGAGGCAACTGAAAGAAGCGTTCCTAGAAAGATTCTTTCCGTCATCCAAGAGAGCACAATTAAGAGATGAGATAAGCAATTTCAGATAGCTTCCAACTGAAGCCCTCCACGAGACATGGGAGAGGTTCAAGAAGAAGCTTATGCGGTGCCTAAATCATCAGATAACTAATGTCCACTTGATGGAAATATTATATAGGGCTTTGAACTCGGTGACTAAGCCAGTGGTAGATAATGCTTCGGGTGGCTCATTCATGGATCTTACGTTTATTGAGGCATGTGATATGCTGGATCATATGACAAAGCAGAGTAGAGCTTGGCATAACAGGGATTCTGAGGTAGCAAGCTCTACTGTATCTATTGGCATGACGGCAGAACAGAGGCGCAGAGAAGAGGAACGTGACCAGGATATGGCTCACACAAAAATGCAGATGGACCTTCTTACCAAGCATTTATTATCAGGCAAGATAGAAAAGGTCAAAGTTATTGTATTGCAGGGAAGAGATGACTCCGATTTTGAGGAGAAAGCAAATTACTTGAATAATCAAGGGGGATTTTTGAGGCAATGTCCAAGGAAACCAGGTCAGAACTATTATGAAAAATTCGGATACAAGAACCGAGACCAAGGGAATTGGAAGAATAGAAATGATAGGAGCAGTTTGTATGTCCCTCCTGGAAATCGTGAAGTTACTGCATCTAGCTCTGGGAAGATGTCTATGGAGGATATGTTGGCTAAGCTGTTGAAAGGAGTGGAGGCAACTAACACGGGAGTAACTGAGGTAAAAAATGATTTGTCCTTAATAAATCATTTGTTTGACTCACATTCCACTTCAATAAAACAGCTGGAACAACAAATAAGTCAACTATCAGTGACATTTAATCAAAGAAAAGCTGGCACTTTACCAAGTGACACTGTCCAAAATCCAAGAAAAGATGGATCATGTTTGGCTATTACAACTAGAAGTG
The DNA here is from genome assembly GCF_002878395.1 of Capsicum annuum. NCBI lineage: Eukaryota > Viridiplantae > Streptophyta > Magnoliopsida > Solanales > Solanaceae > Capsicum > Capsicum annuum. The sequence continues at coordinate 157,887,405 of NC_061113.1, forward strand.
GTAAAGTGTTGGAGAATCTATCCAAGGGTAAACCCGTGGTTGATAGTATAGAGGAGAATGTTATTGAAGCAGAATGTGATGATTCAGTAGAATTTGAAGATCAGGATGAGAACGTTCATGATACTACACCTAGATGTCAATAGTCTGAAAAGATTGATAATGGGAAGCACAGTAAAAAGGAAGTGGTAGAGAAAACTCTTCCAAATCCACCACCACCTTTTCCTCAGAGACTGAGGAAGAAGGCTGATAACACCAGGTTCAGTAAATTCATGACCATGCTAAAGCAGCTGACTATAAATGTGCCTTTGGTGGAGGCACTGGAGCAAATGCCAGGATATGCCAAATTCATGAAGGACCTTTTGACAAAGAAAAGGGTAGCGAGCTATGAACTGGCAGATAATTTTCATCATTACAGTGCCATTGCCATGAGGTCTTTAGTATAAAAGAAGGCAGATCTAGGTGCTTTCACTATTCCTTGCATAGTTGGATCTTTAGATTTTGCCAAGGTTTTGTGTGATTTGGGGGCTAGCATTAATTTGATGCCACTAGCCATTTATAGACAGTTTGGGTTGGGGGATCCTACACCAACCAACATGCGGCTTGTAATGGCACATAGGTCGGTAAAATGACCTATTGGTATCTTATATGATGTATTAGTGAAGGTTTCTACCTTCATTTTTCCTGCAGACTTTGTTATTTTGGATTGCGAGGTGGATTTTGAGGTGCCCATAATCTTGGGTTGACCTTTCCTCGCAACAGAAAGTGTGCTTATTGATCTGCGAGCAAATGAGCTTTTATTTCAAATGAACGACAAAGTGGTACATTTTGATGTATGAAAATCAATGAAGCAGCCCAAAGATATGAATGCGTTCTCTATAGCTGATGTTTATTATGAGGATGAGAAGGAATTATCTTTAGAGAAGCAGCTTACTGTTGAGCCATTGGCCGTTGTGCTTTTGAACTTTAAGCGTGAGGATGTTGAAGAGTATGAAGGAACAATCTGTGCTTTGATAGGAATGGGATCATATTCATATGCCCCCAAGAAGCTGGACCTTGACCTTAAACATTGACCTTCACCACCGGCAAAGCAATCCATTGAAGAGCCACCTGTGCTAGAACTGAAAGAGCTATCTAGTCATCTAAGGTATGCATTCTGGGGTAGTGGAAATACACTGCCGATTATTGTTGACACTGATTTAGGTGAACAACAAGTAGAGGCTCTCATCTCTGTTCTGAAGAGGTACAAAAGAGCTATTGGTTGGACTATAGCTTATATAATTTGTATCCCTCCTGGCATATGTATACACAAAATTTAGCTCGAGGGAGATTGCGTACCCACTATTGAGCATCAGCGTCATCTGAACCCACCTATGCAAGAGGTGGTGAAGAAAGAAATCATAAAGTGGTTAGATGCAGGGGTGGTGTATCCAATCTCAGACAGTAAATGGGTTAGTCCTGTATATTGTGTGCCCAAGAAAGGGGGCATGACAATAGTAGCAAACGAAAAGAATGAGCTAATTCCACTCAGTCCTATCACTCGGTGGAGGGTGTGTATGGACTACCGAAAGCTAAACTCGTGGATGTTAAAGGACCACTTCCCAATGCCATTCATGGATCAAATGCTTGATCGATTAGTAGGAAAGTGATGGTTCTGTTTCTTGGATGCTTATTTCGGCTATAATCAGATTTGCATTGCGCCTGAAGATCAGGAGAAGACCACTTTTACATGCCCATATGGTACTTTTGCATTCAAACGAATACCATTTGGGCTATGTAATACACCTGCCACTTTTCAGCGGTGTATGATGTCCATTTTCTCTGATATAGTTGAAGAAACCTTGGAGGTGTTTATGGATGACTTTTTGGTTGTAGGTGAGTCCTTTGAATCATGCTTGGCAAATCTGAGTATGGCTTTACAGCGATGTGTGGAATTTATTCTGGTTCTAAATTGGGAGAAGTGCCATTTTATGGTTAAGGAAGGCATTGTTCTCAAGCATAAGGTCTCTGAAAAGGGAATTGAAGTTGATCGAGCCATTATTAAAGTTATTGAGAGACTACCACCTCCAATTTTTGTGAAGGGGGTTTGTAGTTTTCTCGGTCATGCTAGCTTTTATCGGAGGTTTATTAATGACTTCTCCAAGATTGCAAACCCATTATGCAAACTTTTGGAGAAGGAAGCAAAGTTTCACTTTAGTACAGATTGCTTGAAGGCATTTGAATGCCTCAAGGGGAAGCTAGTTGAAGCCCCTATTGTTGTAGCACCTGATTGGTCTCTACCCTTTGAAGTTATGTGTGATGCAAGTGGTGTAGCCTTGGGTGTTGTACTTGGTCAGAAAAGAGAAAAGCTATTTCATCCAATCTACTATACGAGTAAGGCCTTGAATGGAGCACAGAAGAACTATACCATCACTGACCAAGAGCTTCTAGCGGTTGTTTATGCTTTTGAAATGTTCCGTGCTTACTTGTTGGGAACCAAGGTAGTGGTTCATACAGATCATGCAGCTCTAAGATATCTTATGGCAAAGAAGGATGCTAAGCCAAGGCTAATTAGGTGGGTGTTACTGCTTCAAGAATTCGATTTTGAGGTAAAGGATAGAAAAGGTTGCGAAAACCAAGTAGCTGATCTTCTATCTAGACTTGAGAGTGAGCACACAGTGCAGACCGACCTTGATATTGATGATGCATTCCCAGATGAAGAGATTCTAGGAACTATGGTGGAAAAGTTACCGTGGTATGCAGATTATGCCAACTACGTGGTGAGCGAAGTGATTCTTGAGCATCTCTCCTTTCATCAAAAGAAAAAGTTCGTGCATGATGTGAAACATTACTTCTGGGATGAACCTTATCTTTTTCGATGATGTGCTAATGGTATTATTAGGCGGTGCATCCTATATGTAGAGGTTCCTAGCATATTGGAAGCAAGTCATGCTTCCTAAGTTTGAGGTCACCATGCAGGTGATCGGATGGCCAAGAAAGTACTGCAAAGTGGCTACTATTGGCCTTCATTATTCAAGGATGCCTACGATTTTGTAAGAATATATGATCAGTGTCAGTGGTAAGGTTCTATTTCAAAGCACCATGAGATACCCATGTCCAAAATGCTTGAAGTAGAGTTATTCGATGTCTGGGGTATTGATTTCATGGGCCCATTTGTGAGCTCATTTGGAATTAAATATATCCTAGTTGCTGTGCATTATGTATCCAAATGGGTTGAAGCAGTCGGGCTAGCTGATAATGAAGGTAAGAGTGTTGTGGCGTTCTTAAAGAGAAATATCTTCTCTCATTTTGGGGTACCTCATACCATCATAAGTGATAGAGGATCATATTTCTGCAATAAGCTATTCAGAGCAATATTGGCAAAGTATAGGGTTAAGCAACATAAGGTAGCTACACCGTACCACCCACAAACTAGTGGGCAGGTGGAGGTTTCAAATCGGGAAATCAAGCTGATCCTTGCTAAGACTATGAATGCCAGCAGGAAAGATTGGTCCAGGAAACTGGACGATGCCTTATGTACCTATAGGACCGAGTTTAAAACACCAATTGGCATGTCACCATACAAACTAGTTTATGGAAAGGCTTGTCACTAGCCAATTGAGCTAGAACATAAAGTAATGTAGGCACTGAAGCAGCTTAACCTGAAATGGGATGATGCTATAGATATGAGATTGGGACAGCTGAACGAGTTGGATGAATTCCGTCTAAATACATATGAAAGAGCAGATCTTTACAAGGAAAGGATGAAAAAGTACCATGATCATAGGTTTATTCAACGAAACTTTCAGAAAGGTGATTTGGTACTTCTTTTTAACTCCAAACTAAAGTTGTTTCCAGGTAAGTTGAAGTCTAGATGGTCTGGTCCATTCAGAATCAGCCAAGTTTACTTATCTGGAGTAGTGGAGTTAGAAAACGATGATGGAAGTGTCTTTAAGGTGAATGGCCAAAGAGTAAAATTATATATCGGTCCAACCGACTCTATAAAATGTATAGCCACCATATATCTTGATGAAGTCTGAGTAATCCAGATAACTATGTCGTGCTGCGACAATAAATCAAGCACTACATGGGAGGCAACCCATCATTCTAATCATTTTTGTTTTACTAGGAGTTTGTTGTTGATAAATGAAAATTCAAAAAGAAGAGTCAAGCCACGACCAAAACTAAGGCGCTTGGTGGGAGGCAACCCATCCTTTTAATCATTTTTGTTGTTTTTGATTAAATGTAGGTGCATGAAGTACAAAGGAGGAGATTATACCCAATTTTGATTTAGAAGTAAGTCATGTAAATGGTGGTAAGTCTAGGAATGATAGAACAATACAGGTAAGTGGGAATGGTCAAATGTGTAAGTTTCAAGTATGATTTGCATTAGAGTCGTGCCTCGAGTTATGTAGGTTTGATCCAAAGAAAAAGTTTCATGGTGCGACTTTATTTTGTAACCCCGAGGTATGACCCTTTTCGACCAAGAGTCTGCTATTTTTCCAATTGCCTACTCCAACATAGGCAATAGGCTAGGCGTCGCCTATGCCAGCATAGGCAATAGGCTAGGCAGTGCCTATGCTCACTGCCTCACATAGGCAATAGGCTAGGCGCCGCCTATGCCAACATAGGCAATAGGCTAGGCGCCACCTATGCCATTACCTATGCTTACTGCCTCACATAGGCAATAGGCTAGGTGCCGCCTATGCCAACATAGGCAATAGGTTAGGCGCCGCCTACTTATGCTTTGGCAATGCTATAGGCGCCGCCTATCAACATAATTTTTTCCTACTAACCCATTAGTGAATGGACCAACCCGACCCATGGCTCATCCCTTAAATATATCCTATACCTTTAAACACCACTCAATTTTTCTTAAACCTAGGCACCGCCAAAGCATCCTTAACCTCTCCAAGCCCTTCTCTTTTCTCATCTAATCCTGCAAGCTCACCTTCCCGATTCATCACGAGTTTATCACCAAGTAAGTTGTTCTTTTATGTTCTATAATTGTTTTAGTGCTACGCTTATAATGGTTAACTTGATTTTGTAGTAGTGCTTGTTGATAAGAGAATGGTTAGTTTGTTATGATTTTTGAAAAATACATCTCATTGCGGGAAAGGATTCTTGTGGGTATTCTTGATTTTACTCCGGCATACATTGATTGGTATTGAATAATTTTGGGAGTTGTAAGCTTGACTATGTGCGTGACTCGTTCATCGATGTAATCGTCATGGTTAACCAAAAGTATAAGATTGTGTGATTGTTTCTATGCCATAGCATGATAAGATTTCTATGTGGTAGTCTTGCTCAAAAAAATTTGCATTGCTCCAATGAAATAAAGTTGGAAATGATAGTCAAGATTACACAACCATTGTGTGCTGCTTCTCTATATCAAACTGAGAAATTGTTATGTAAAGTAAAGGGTTGAAGGTATGATTGCACTAATAATGTTGTTGGCACATACCATCTAAATGTATGTCGATGAAGTCTAAGTAATTGACATCACTCACTCAATTAGTTTGTGCAAACAAATTAAGTGTGGGGTGGTGCCATCACTATGTTCTTTTTTGATTATAGTGAATTTTACGAAATGCGACTAACAAGACCCTATTATGATCTCAGGTAACATGGCTCCGAAAGGACGACAGGGAAAAGAGAAAGCATCCACCTCTCAAAAAGGTCACAAAAGGTCACGGAAGGACCAGGCTGATTCCTCATCTCATCAAGTACCTCGACGCACTTTTGGGATCAAATAGGTTCTGGAGGAGGAAGGAAAGGAATGGTATAGAAACAATAAAGTGAAGAAATATGTACATGTGGATTTGATGCAGAAGGAAAGTTTAGCAAAGAACTGCCCTCGCATTTTGGAAAAGATTATGGCACTAAATCTTGACTTTATCTTTCGAGATATGGGCGAATGTAATCTTGATTTGACTCGAGAGTTTTATGCCAACTGGTCCCCAAGGACTACGAGAAATGAAGTAAAGATTCGGGGGCAAGTCTTGCAATTGAACGTTGATTTCTTCAACTCTTTCCTGGGTACTCCAAGTGTGGATCCATCACCACTCAAGGAGCTCTACAATAGACCTCCCTACAGAGCCATCAGACATACGTTGTGTGTATCAAGGTCCATGACCCGGTGGACGCGTCACAAAGATAATGGTCGTCATAATACTTATCCATATACTTGTTTGAACAGAGAAGCTCGCATATGGTTAAGAATAGTAAACTCCTGCTTGATTCCTGGGACACAATACACGAAGGTCACACGTGATCGAGTCTGCTTGGTATATGCTCTAATGACAAATGTTCCCATCAACATTGGTGCAGTTATACAAATATCGATGCGAAAAGCACGGGTGCACAAAAGGTCCCATTTCAGTTTTGGCAACTTGTTGACTGCAATCTTAAGGAAAGAGCACATTAAAGAGCAGCCAGCAGACCATAAGTTGCCACATAACTCGAAGAAGGTAGATCTCACAAAAATCAAAGATCCAGAAACTGGTCAAGGCATCAACCTTACCACTGCTGAGAGACATGCTCGAGATGAGAGGTTTTTTCGCTATCTGTATGGCATGACTCGGTTCACTATGATGAATGCGGGTCGTGTGCCGATTGATGCAGAGCTTCGGCAATTGGACTATGACTACACGCTTAATGAGCATGATCGGGCCATGTGTGGAGTGGGGATAAATTTTGAGGAACCTCTAGATGATGATGTACTGACAGATGATGATCACTGACTGCTAGACTCTGATGTGGAGGACAACTCTGAAGATGAAGACTCTGATGATGATTCTGACGCAGGGGGTATGACCCCGGTTGTAGAGGAGGAGTCTGAATAACCAGGTTTTTGTCTATTTATTTACACTAAGGGCAGTGTGTTCCGTATAAGTGTGGGGTGCGGGTATATGTTTGTGGATTGCCTTGTCTGTTGTATTGTGTACTGCTCACTTTATTCTATAGTTGTTTTGATATAGTCGTAGTTAGTTAGTTGTAATTAGTCAGATTTTTGCATGAAATTGTTCTTATAGACGGCATGGCATTATAACAAGAAGTTGTGCTGAATCACTACTATTGAAACATTTAGGCTCTAAGTTGTGACTGATTCTGTGATAATTGCTTGTGGTTTAATTCCTTAATCTGTTGGGTTAAGAATATATAATGCTCCTAATTAAGTTGACCATATGCCATGTGTGTGTAAGGTTATTCTATATTCTTTGTTGCGACTGATGGCAGAACTTGCCTGGCGTGTGTGTGAAGCAAAATAAAGATTGTGAGTTTAGGAGTTGATTTAGGCATTTCTTTTGCAGCCCTGATTTTTCTTATCTTCTTTTTACCGACCTTTGTACATTGTCCTAGTGAACATCCTTTGAGCCTTTAGCTATTTTCTTTGGCAACCTCATATGTAGCCTAATCCATTTTTTTAAAAGACCATAATTTGATCCAAAAACTCCTAAGCGCTTTAAATTGTAGAATCAAGTTGAGTAAAGAGTGTGGCAAAATAAGAGGAAAATGGTGAAAATGATGCCCCAAAGTTTAGTTATTGGTACATGAAAATTTTGTGATGAAGGGTGGCTATCATAGGGATGCTTAATAAGAAAAAATAAAAGAAGAGAAAAAAAAAGAGTTGTATATTCCCATCATTGTGATTCTGATTGAGTAACAAAATGGGTGAATGGGGGTTGGTAGATGAAAGGAAGGTAGAATGGTTGTTAAAAGTTAGTGTAAATGGCATCCTGTAGTGTATTAAAGCGCTTAGGGAACGTAGTCACCATTTCTGGCCAAAATAGTCCTACCTGTCCCTTTAGCCTACATTACAACCCGTAAAGACCTATTTGATCCTAACCTTAGCATTATGATATTAGTAGAGCATTACTCTAAGGGTAAGCCTATGGTCATCAGTTGTAATCTAAGAATTCTTTGTGAGAGTGAGAGCAAGCAAAGTCTTATACCCATGTTTCTGAAAAATGCAAAACTATGAGTGATTATGGGTAACATTTTGTGTGAGCGCACATGGTTGATGATTGTTGGGTAGTTTTATATGATTTTCTTTGGCTTAACTTATGTATACAAATTAACCAACTTAATGAGTCTATGTTGGAGGGTGAGTTGTTTCTAGTAATGATCAAGAAATCTACTCTTTGTTAATAATTGCCGTGTATGTCTTGTTGAAAATTTTGTGTTGCTCTTGTGAAGTTTAGTTAGGTATTCACATGGATGTACTATTTTGTTTGAGGACAAACAAAGTGTTAAGTGTGGGGTGGTGATGTTGGGCGTATTTATACGTCTAAGCACCATAACTTACCCATGTTTTAGCTAAGTTTTGAGGATAAAATACATAATTCTTGCACTTTTAGTCCATTTTTAAGTAAGTGAGCTGACCTATGTGATTAGCATGCTTTTCAGGTACTAATGAGGAAGATTTCAGCACTTTGGGGACCTGTGGACAGCAAAGGAAAACTTCACATAAAAGGGAAAGCAGCTTTTGGACTGAATGTGATGCATGGGAACTTTTTCCCGGGCAAACTCAGTATTTTTAAATAGTTAAGGATTGCAGTAGAAATTTATTAGAGAAGGATGTTATTAAAAAGCTTTATTGCTGAATTTTTAGGGATTATTCAATATTCAGATTTTGTATTATTTTGAACAAAAAGAACGGACGGCTTAGCTTGAACACGAAGAGAGAGAAACGTGTTTCTCTCTTAATTTCGCTAGTCATGTTCATCACCAAGATCATTCTAAGTTTTGGTATGATGAATAATTCTATGTTGATTTCTGTTTTATTCATGAGTAGCTAAACTTGTTTGTTAGGGTTATGGAAACCTTGTAGTATACTCTCTATTGCTATGGGTTTTTGAGATTTTATGATGTGTCACGCCACTTATATCATTACTCTCTTCATTTTGATTGAATTCTCGTGGTTGCAAACATAGGGAATACACCATTATAGCAATAACTTGTTAGATAGAAAAGTCTCTGTTTGGAAAAGAGAGTGTGACGAGAAATTAGGGTTTCCAACCTCTAATTTAAACGTTAATGCCCTAGCAGGATTAACTTCTTGGAGAGTTCGTACAATTTTTTGTACATTTTAGGTTCAAAAGAACTAAGGTGAATAAATCCTTGATGATTGAAAAACACGGATTTAGAATTAGAATACGTCTCTCTAAAAGTGCATGCATGCATAAAATCCGTATTACTCATAGTTAATAGAGAAGTAGAAGCTACAAGGTGGACATAACCCTAACTTATCATTCTCTGTGATAAAATATTATTACACATATCTTCTCATTCGTTACATTGATAATATTAGTGTGCACTTAAACCAAAACCCCCCTTATCTTGGAACCTTTGATCAATAGTCTAATAATAATCGCAATACTTAGTGACCATAGTATTCCATGTGGGATTCGACACCCAACCCAGTTGGGGTCTATATTTGACAGCGACCGCTTACACTTTCTAACGAGAGTTGTAATTTGGGCATATCATGTCCCAAAAAGAGAATGGTGGGACACTCATCTGATAGTGTTTATCTACCTTAACAACCCTTATCTGATAGTGTTGATGTCTCAACCTTTGCTAGCTACATAGTTCAAGAACGTAAGGAAGACTTCTAAGAATCACACCCTCATCTGACAATGTGTATTCCCATCCTTAGGTTCACTCGGTGCTAATTCCTACTTCCATCTGAATAGACATTGAACATTGATTACTAAACTGAACTGGAGTTAATTAATTGAGATTCTGTTGACTGATGGAATAGTACTGAGATAACTATATTACTGAGCTTTCCTGAGTCACCTGACTGACTGAGTTCTACGGATCATGTCTTAACTGAGGATATCATGAAAGCATGACACTAACTGTAGGCACACAACTATATTTTTTGGTACAAGTACCCCCAGGACTCGATGGGAAAAAACTTACAAAGCATGACTTTCTTTAATACATGACCCACATCACAATCCAAAATATAATAAGTTGGAGATTTAATAAAGTACAAGTTCTGGGGCACCACAATGGCTACATATATATCCATACTTTATTGACTAACACATTTCATCAAACAATTGACGTTCATAAACTTGTACATAAATGGAGATTTCATATTATTATACTACTATGGCACTTTTCCTTCACATAGGCATTTAGTCAAACACATGGGTAGCATGCTTTGATTATACCATCATCAACACATCTAATAATCATGGATAAATCAATAAAATTGGAAATTGAAGGGGGTTTATCATTATTATTATACAAATCTTCATATACTAGGGTCAATCATTGGAATATATAATTTAAAACATGAATCATAACCCCATAACAATATGAACATGAATTTCAATTCAATTTAAATCATGAAAATTCATCAATACACAAATCTTGGATTTTGAAAAGAGATTGTTGAGATTCATGGGTGAAATAGATCCATGAATCAACACATGACATACCTTGATACTTGATTTGGGAAGATTGATGTAAGAATACTTGAGATTTGGATCTTGAATTAGAAACGCCTCTTCTTTTTCTTGAGAGAATTTGAGAGAAAAGAATGTGTTTTGGTGAAATGGATGCTGAATTCAATGTTTATGGATCTTTGGGGTGAAGGGAAAATACCAAAATACCCCTCCAAAACCATTTAGAAAATGCTGAATTCTACGGCTGACAACATTGGGCAAATGTCGTCACATATGTTATAAGCCGTCAGCTCATGTCATCACTAGCTGTGGGAATTTATTATTTTCTTCCACATTTTGATGACATGAGCTGATAAGTCATCAGATATGTGATAAGCTCTCAGCTCATGTTGTCACTTAGTTGTCAGGCTAACATATTGGAGTATAATGGGTATGACTCTTTGCTCCGATATCGGATTTGGGAAAAATTTATATTGTTGGAAAGATAATTTAATTATACATTTTTTGATGGGTTGTGAGACTAAAAATTCATAGGATAATGAGAGATATGATCATTTGAATTTGACTATACCAATATCTTTCACAAGAATTCAATCGATAAGGAATATTTTGATTCGCCTAATAGCTTGGACGTGTTTTGGACCTTAATTGACATTAAACTTTATCATGAAACTACAAAACAACCATGATGTATTATTCATAAGCCTGAAATATGGAACTAACATTGATTTGCATTTTTTGGGGTATTATATTAATTGATTCTCCAATATGAGTGAAATTATCTTTGGCTACATTACCTTTGTTGTACTTTACTATAGCTTTGAATGTAGATTTCGATGGTTCATGTTAAACTTGTACGGATAAAGGATGATTTTATGGGGTTGGTGCATGTAATTCTGGGTTAAAAGGGTGTCGAGCATATGATTGAGCATTACAAATGGGATGCAGAGGGGATGTGATGGAATATAATGTTTTTTTTATGGAGAAACATAGTATTGTGGGTGGTTATATGTGTCTTAGGTATATATTTTGGATTCAGATCTCCTATATTTCTGGTATAGACATCTTAAAATTTATCCTAGTCCTGCCACAATAGTAGCCACATCCTCCTTGTTTTTCTTCCCTCCGAGACTTCCCAAACCATTTTGAATTGCATATGTCATAACTTCCAAAGCATATTGTTTTATGATTTTTCTATATTTAATTCCATTTTCTACCATTTCACCAACTTTAATGACCTTGACAAATATTTTTGCCAAAACAGAAAGTAAATGCCGAAAGTAGTCAAGCCTATGCCTAGAGAAAAATATCAATCATCTCAAACTCCTTTATTGATGACTTAATTCTATAGCTTTCTTCCGCTACCTAATAGCATATTCTCGGAAATTTTTAGTTGTAATTTTCCTCATGTAGGCAAGTGTAGTGAAATCTAATATTATGTCAATATTGTATTGAAATTGTTGGACAAAATCTTGTCCTATGTTATTTGACACATGCCAGTGAGATATATATTGAACAATAGACCAATTTCAAATTATCTTTGAAAGATTATATCAAAAATAAGCCATCAATATTTTTCTTTTCCTTCTACTTGACATGACTCGAACACAGAATATGTCGTATGGGCACCTCAAACTCACATGAACCATAGGTCGCTCCAATAACCCATTCCAAACATCTCATCATACCATAGGAGTCAAAGAAACTCCAACTCACATAGTGAAATTAATATCATAAGTCAACATTAGATTCATAATAATAATAATAACTATGACCAAGTTCACAGTTGTTCACAATATCTCTATAAACCACCAAAGTCAATAAATGTATATGTTGGGACAAGCCCACAACTATAGCCAAACTATGTCTTAAAGAGACTAAGCCTAATAAATACAAAGAGATGATGTCTTCTGAACTAAGAAAGCTCACCGCTTCAAGTCAAGCAACTACCTCGATCTACTAGTCATTGTGTGGTAAAAGATGAAGATGCTCTGGCATCGCGTAGGGACTTAGCTTCCAAAGATAGTTAGATCTTGGAACGCTAGCATGTAACTCAAAAATAAGTTATAAGATAACATCATAAATCAACAACAAATCAATATAAAATATTCCATCACATTCATACATTTATCCATACATACACATATACCATATATCAACCATGATATCAAGATTCATCAACATTCTTAAACATTCATTATTTAGATGTAAAGTAGAGGTATAACATCTCCCCATCTTATATATTCATCATGTTTAATACACAAAGGACTTTAACCATATTCACATTATCATTAGACACTTCCCCATGTACACATGTTTATTATGCTAATGTACTTTATCTACACACACCATAACTCAACAAGGAACCTTATCCTAACACTTAGGATATTCAAACAAAGGACTTTACCCACACACATAGGTGGAATACCACAAGCCATACGTGGAATTTACCAAATTCTATGAGTGGAATTTACCACAAGCCTTAGGTGGACTTTACCACAAACCTCTTTAAGAGGTTAGGTTCTTTGACCTCAAGAGTTTTTTGTAAGAAACAGACTTTACCTTACAATTTTCATAGTTCAAGGGACTTTACCCCCAAGACACCATATAAGGAAAGGGAATTTAATATCAAGCCATCATAATGATCATTAGTTGACATTTTGGACTATGCCCTCTTATCCATGCATCAACATATATCTAATACAACATTTAGGGACTTTAGCCATTTATCAAATTTCAACACTATACAAGATCTCATGGTCATTATGGAAACCTTTATTGCTCAATCATATTAATAGGTAAATTCCTTTACCTAGTTTATTTATACAATTCCATTCATGGTCATCAAGACCCACACAAGCTATTCACATTTCATTACCAATTTATTACAACATTCTTACCACATTTGAAATCAATGCACAATTCAAGTTCATCCCAATATCTAGGGACTTTACCCTCATATTAGACATCAACGAACAGGGTTACCAATTTCACAATACATGGCTCATAATACCTTCACAAGTTCATTCCACAATCATTCATAGTCACTTAGGCCATTTCCCTTCCTCAACATATTATTAGCATTCAACTAGTCATTTCAATTTAACATCTTAATAAATACATTTTGTCCATACTTATAACAAGGTCATTTTCATGGTAGAAATCATTAATCCTAGGGTTACTTAGGACCCTCATGTTAAACAACATACAACAAGAACCCAAATATGCAATCTACCATCAAATACATATATTAAAACAAGTATATGCAGGAGTTATTATCATTAATTTTTAGTAGTCAAAAGCCTTTTCATTTGGTTCTAAACCAACATGTACACTTACTAATTCAAGTATAAAATACATTGGTTTAGAGTTATTTAAAGATGGGAAGAGATACCTACCTTAAACAACTTGAAGCACCAATAATCTTGACCTCTCCCTTCACACTAGATGAACACCTCAAAACCCTAGCCTCCTGTCATGCTTCCAAGAGAGTTTAGAGTGTTTACGATGTTTAAGTCTTAAAACAAGAAGACTTATGAGGATACTATGCCTTATATAGGTCAAGGACATAGGGTTTTAGGCAAGGAAAATAACCAAAATATCCTCCTCATGGTTCACTTGGAAATTATAACCTACGGTTTAAGTGGTACCCTAAATCGTACCCTAGCCTTTTCTTACATCAACCACACTGTTTAAGGTATGAAAAGCGTTCTTTGAGTCGTAACAAGGGGTATGACTCACCCCCTAAGTCGTAAGCTCGACTCGTGCCCAAAATAGTACACTTCTAGCTTAGGTTTCCCTAACTTATTGTTTAGCACACAAAAGAGGAGGGCGTGGTGGGGACTATTAATGACCTAGGGTACGAATCAAGTACCCCCAACCATATCCACTCAAGAGGTATCACAAGTTGATATTTTCTCATTGGTTACATGGTCTAGGTTCTTCAAATATCTTCCACTTTGATTGGTAAGTAAAGATACAAGGTAAAACATCAACATACACAAAATAAATCCTTACCTAAGTTAGAAACAACACACTACAAGGATGCAACACAACACATATAGTAACTATTGCCATTCAACTAAATTTTCTTTTTGCAAGGTCATATTCTCGGGTGTTTCACTACTCCTCTTAGCTGATTATAAAACTTATGCAAATATTCACAAGGATAACCTTGTCTCCTGTACTTATCAATATTAAGGGTTATGTATTCGAGAGGCACGTAGATATTAGGAAATGTGCATAAATTTTTGTATAAACCATTTTTTGTCCTCCCAGTCCTTTTATGTTTCTCATATTTTCCCCAATCTTCTCACCTTCCTAACTATATTTTTTCCCTCATTCCTAGTAGTTTTCTCAATCACGATAGGGGAATTGTACTGGTACGAGGGATAACATAAGTTAGAGGTTCTGAAAGTCAATTTAGATAAATATAATTAATCATGATATGAATAAAAACTAAACTTCCATATCAGTGACAGTTAAGGGCTTATTGTAGTTTATACTATGGGAATAAAAAGTAGGTTATTAATGAAATATACATTTAGAGGGTGCATGGTAGGGGTCCTAGTCCATGCTAGATATATTAGTAGATGGGTCGAATTTAGTTTTATAAAGTCAATCAAAAGTTTGGGCTCAAGTATAACTTGGATCAATGTTATCGAAAGTTTGGGATTGAAGAAGAAGGAACTTATCCCTTCATCAAGCCTCGATATATTTTCACCATATGTTGTTTCAATAACATACTCTCATCTATTGATGTAATTCTTTCGAAATTAATTTATTTTGAGCTTATTTGTTGTTAGACTCAATATCATCTTTGCGGGTCATCTAGCCTTTTCCTTTGGACCTAGTATTTTATGGATGGGATGCTAGCTTCACGACAAACAAACCACCATTCATGTTTTATCATTTTCTTTGTCTAGTGGAAAATGGATGAGTGTTTAACGAATTGTAATTACACATTATGTGTTATGCCCCTAATGCATTTTCCATCCTACCATGGAAGACCTTATGTTTCATCCTAACTTATCTAGGCGTATTCTCCATTTTCACTTACTAGTTTTTTGACAAGTTTTGATCCAAATAGAGAGTTACCTATGTATCATGTCAGGACATGGTTAAGATCTTTGTGTTGTTTAGAGAAAATATAACAAAATATTTTTCTTCTTTTTTTTCAAGAAAAAATATAAAATAAATAAAGTAAAACATATATTTAAAAAACATAAATAAGCAGCAAAATCCATCACATTCACCATTTATTGAACATTTTTCCAAATACAAGTATGAAATAGAAAGTGACAAGATGCCTAAAGATAGACCCTACAAAATGACACCTAACAACGAAACTATATTGAAACATTCATGATTAACTAAAACACATAAATTTTAGACAAAAAGTCCAAAGATTACAATTGAAATACTGCAACAAAAGAAAATAAATACACATTACTACAGCTAGTCTCCAATGTCCTAAGATCTACTGGTGATTTCTAAGACTTCAACTTGCTCGTTCATGGATATTTTGTCCTCAAATAACATCTCAAACCCAAGTATATATCCTATAATAATGTTTTGATATATTGAGCAAAGGTTGGTACTTGTGTTAGAAATGGTTCATGATTTAACTCTTGATAATGTAGAACCATTTAAGTAGTTTAATTAAGAACATGAAATTATTGGTATAATGATGTGAATGTCTATTGTTATGTTGATGTTTTAATGTATAAATTCTTTAATCAGTGTTGTGTTATATGACTTAAATGATGAATTGTAATATGAATTATTTGAATATGTGTAGTGATATAGAGAGTGCCATCTTTTTATATAGAAAACCAGTTTAAATACCTTTAAAAAGGTAAAATCTAGGCTTATTTCGAATATTGAATTTCCTGTTGTAACATTATTACGAAAATGTATGATAATAAGAGAATGTGGTGTCATAACTTAAAGAACCTAAACACAATATGTTTATGTGTTATGAAGTAAAATATGTAAAGGTGCATAACTTTACAATCATTAGTTGAATGGAGTCGATGGTAGAATAGTCAGCTAATGTAGTGCTGTCTTGAATCTCGTAAAAACTTGAATGCAAGGTTACGATTTAGTAACTAAATGCACTAGTTTTGATATTAATAAAAGAGGGTTGGTGAATTTATTGACCTAAATTAAAGTCTATGATGAAACTTGTCACTCCCTCCAGTACAAGTAATCCTATCCCAATGCAATCTCAAGAATCAACTTAAATCAGAAGCAGAAGAAAAATAATAAAAATATTTCTCAAATGCTATAGAAAAAATACAATCTCCATGATACTTTCGATTCACGATTTTGTATAGCACAAGACTCTAATACAAAATATGATCAAATAATTTAAAGTGTCTTAAATGTGAATAAATCATAAGATAAGATATGGAGACATTTGGATTAGCACTAAGACCCGTGAGCCACTACTTCAACCTCCATAAATCCAATGCTTATAGAATATAGTCTAGAATCTACTACTTGAATCAATATATGCACATGATATGAAAAATGAAAATAAAAAAAGCAAGGGTGAGTATGAAATATATGTACTTATCGAACATCATTGATAATTGATCCTAATCCAATGTGATGGCGAGGACCATCTAATTAACTATCCAATTTACCACAAATAAACTTGCACTTAGAAAAGTTTCATCATATCCTAGAAGATAGCACATTTTTCAAGATAATAAAATTAGTTCATTTAAGGCAGACATACAAAGGTTCAAGATCAAAGGAAATAGAGTTAATTAATATCATAAGAAAATATCCCTAATATGATATATGATATCCACTCACCATCTCAACCCAACAATTCCAACTAAGGTACACGAGGTGCATATCCTAATAAATATTAGATGTGACACAACAATCTCAACAAATCAAGCCATAAACTAGAAACAGGTCTAGAAGTATCTTAATTACTAAATCACCTTAGTGAAGGTACAATACGATACAAAGTCATGATAAGATTTGGAAAATACAAAATATCACAACAAAGATTTAATAATGATAATTCAATACAAAAGAAAATAATTGTACGAAATGTTAAATAAAATAATAGAATGCAATGACATTCATATGTGTCGTTATGTTTACTCTTGTATATCTTCTGAGCCTATTCATTTAGGATAGGATCCATGGGTGATTCAAAAGCGATATGCTATAAAAATCTCATCAAAAATCATATTGTTACATTTCTCAGTCAAGGCATTTTAGATAATATTCATTTTTTTTTAAAATATTATTTTTTAATGATGCCAGTTTCCATAAATATGGATGAATAAATAAGGATGCATGCTCATGAACAATACAACATTTTTAGACAAAAATATTTAAGTCACAAAATAATAATTGGGAAAATAAAAATATTTCAATAATTATTTTATTGATTTCAATATGTTACTGTTACAATCTCTATGACTTATCTAATCTGTATTTTAAAATATAAGTTCATGGACCTTGAGTTTTTTTTAATTAGAACTTTATTTGTTAATTTGATGGATTAAATCTTGACTTGTACTTGAATCCAGGGGATTTTAAACTTCTCTTCAATCTTGTGGTCTTGATATTGAATCTTGTTGAACTTTAACACTTGATTTGTAGCTTGCAGAAAAATTTGGTGCATTTGATCCATGGGCTTTCATTTTCTTCTTGTTAGAGTTGTTGGTGGCTTTTATGAATTATGAGATCCCTATTTGTTGATGTAGGAGGGAAAGATTCTTGGTGAAGATGGGCTTTTTTTTAATTGAATAACAATATTTTAGTAGGCCTTTGATTTTACTAAGCATGTTTCATCACTTTGGCATATGGCATGGTCCTATTGGCTCCTTCACTTGACTTATTGTAATACCCCAAAGATTTCTAGCACATTTCATCCTAAGAATTCCTAGTATTAGCTTCTAAAGTAAATGATAATTATTTCCTGAGGGATTTTTAAGATTTTCACTTTTTATCACGTAGAAAATTCAATAAGATTTCCATTGATATATGATTCGCTTAAATTCAATAACCGGCTAAGAAGTTATGACTATTTCATAATCCCATCATAAAATAGCACTAAATTAATCAGTCATGCACCATACCACAAAAGGAAATAGCATTTGGCAATTTCCAGTAGGTATCCACGATTATGCCGCATTACGCCCGCACTCAAATTCAGAATTATCCTTTTTCAATGTTTCAACGCGATTTACCCCGCATCGTACCAAAGTTACAGGTCATGAAGGTAGAGGAAATGTAATAGCTCCGCGTCGCACCATCCCTCAATTTTCCAATTATCAATTTCCAGTGACACGATGTAATAACGCCGCGCCGCGCCAGGGACTCAGTTTGGCAAAATTTTATTGAAATTAAATGACGCGTCCAGGGTTGAAAGAGTCAATTTTCTACCCCTATTTAAACCCAATAACACGTGATTTAGCTATTCTTCACCCAAAATATGCTATTTTCTCTTAAATTTCTCTCAACAACAAACTCAATTAGGAATTCTAATTCAAGAAGGCTTCACCATCAATCTTCACAAAATCACGAACTAAGGTATGCATAGTGTTCATTCATGGACTCCTTTCATCTATGAAGCCCAAGCATCCCTTTTCTAAATTCAAGTTATGGATTTTCTTATGAATTTCAATATTGGGCTGTTTTGATTTATGTGGATAAAGATTAATTGAATTATATTCCCTAAATGTGAGTTAAATTCCATATGGGTTGATTTGTATCGGTATATATTCATGAAACCCTAAGACTAAACCCTTGAATGATTAAATTGGAATTAAATCACGATAGTTAAATGTTGTATGATGTTGTTTACACATTCTATGCCTATTATGTGTTTGGTTGAATGCCTAGATGAAGGGAAAATGTCTAATTAGCATGAATAAATGAAATCCCCAAGTACGTACAAGCTTATGCCTATCACATATTTGATGAAATGTTTCAGTAAATGTATTATGATGATTATTATGTATTCAAGTAAGTCCTGCTTTGTGAGTTTCCTTCCATCGAGCCCTAGGGGTACTTGTACCCACAATATTAGCTGTGTACCTAGATCCATATCATGTTTTCATGATACTCTCAGTCAAGTTATGAATCCTTAGATTACAGATAGTCTTATGACTCAGGAAAAATTTCCATAATCTCATGACTCAGTCAGTTGTCAGATATCAGAAGAATTTAATAAGTCAACAGAACTTAGTAACTCAACTCATATTTAGTTTAGTAAATTATGTTCAGTGTCCATTCAGATAGGAGTAGAAATTAGCACCGAGTGATCCCAAGGATGGGGGCACACACTATCAAATGAGGGTATGATCCTTAGAAGTAATCCTTGCTTTCTAAAACTATGCAGCCAGTATAGGTTGAGACATTAACACTATCCGATGAGGGTTGATGAGGTGGATAATCACTGTCAGATAAGGGCCCCACTATTTTATTTTAGGGACTATATCAGATAAGGGTCTCCCATATCTTGTCCTTACTAGTGGTGTGGTATTGACACCTATCCAATTAGGGTTACAGATTGGACCCCAACTCAGCCATAATAGTGTTTCAGGAGCATGTCAGTTAAATACTACCTACAATAGTTTCAGTACCAGTATCAGTAAAAGAACTTAGATAGTTCTTCAAATTTGAGTTTGTTAGATACAGTCGACTTAGATATAGTGAGGAACTCAGATTGTTCCATCAGATTCAGGTCTGTCAGATACAATCACCCATGTTATCAGTTATATTCAGATAAAGATATTTATGGTATTATTTATATTAGTTATTAGTATGTCATGTCATCAGTATTCAGATTCTATAATCATGATATCACAGTGTTAGTTTCAGTTACGTATTTATGCATGCATTCTTGCATTTACGTTAGACAGTCAGATAACATTATTCATGCATGTTAACCCATGCATTATCCTACCTCACATGTATACTCAGTACATTTCATTGTACTGACGCATTTTTACTATGGTACTTTCTTTTTATGTTACACCATAGGTTTAGACACACAAGTTCTAGATCAGCAGTAGATTCCAGTATCAGCAGTCAAAATTGAAGTGAGTTCTTATCCTTTGAGTACATGATTATTTCTCCACTATTTCATTTATTTTTTATTATTAGGAGTTAGTTGAGGACATGTCCCATCAACTCCTTATTCAGATTATTCAGACAGTAAAGGCTTTCAGTGTAAATGCAAACAATTATTTTTCAGACATCACTGTTTACAATTTTGTTTTGGGTATTGTATTACCCCATAGATTTTATCTCATCCATGTTATGTTTAGTATTGAACCTTATGGCCTTTCAGTGCATATTTTTGCATTATTTAGTATTTTATGTAGTATACAAGTATAGATATCTGTCATGGGTTAGCTTGTAGTCCTTTGGGGTCATGAACACTGTGTAGAATTCTGGTTAAAAAAATTAGGGTGTCACAAACTTGGTATCAGAGCCTAAGGTTCAATAGAGTCCTAGGAAGTCTGAAAGCCACATTTAGTAGTGTCTTTTGCATGGGTATGTTGCGCACCACATTTATGTGCAAGAGGATATGAGATATTTAGGAACAGTTTCCCTTATTTTAGTATTCATGTCATGCTAGTGAGCATATTCACAAGTTAATCTCTCAATGTAATCCACTTCTTCTCCTTATTTTAGAATATGCCTCCTAAGAGAAGAAATCAGTCATCCCCTAAGCCCGAAGAACCTTTGGGCGATCATGTTTCTGATATGGAGTTTAGGACCATATTCACTACTCTTGCTCAGTCAGTAGCTTCCTATAATAAGCAATCAACTATCGTTCTGACCAACCCAGTGGCCAACTCAGCTGCAGCTAGGATTTGGTACTTCACCATAATGAATCCTCCATCCTTCCATGGGTCTAAAATAGATGAAGACCCTCAAGAATTCATTGATCAAGTTTAGAAAGTGATAGACATCATAGGGGTGACTACTGTTGAGAGTGCTGAGTTAGTCACATATCAGTTGCTGGATGTGGCTCATACTTGGTTCAAACAGTAGAAGGAAGAAAGGTCAGATGATACAGGTCCTATAAAGTGGGAAGAGTTTGTCACTGCATTCTTGGATAGATTGTTTCCCTAAGAGCATAGAAAGTCTAAGGTTCTATAATTCATTAACCTCGGGCAGGTCAAAATGATGGTGAAAGAGTATTCTCTAAAGTTTACGCCCCTCATGTGGTTGTAGATGGCAGAGCCTAGATGAGTAAGTTTGCTTCAGGGGTAAATGATAGTGTAGTTAATAAGTGCAGATCCACCATGTTAAATAGTGACATGGCTTTATCCATACTTATGACCCATGTTCAACAGATAGAGGAGTAGAAGGTTAAGCAGACGGAAAAGCAGAATAAGAAAGCTAGGATAGGTAACTTCAATTTTAGTCCGCCTAAATCAAAAGGTGGAAACCGTTCATAGTTTCTTCCTAAGTCATCAGTTCCAGCTTCTTTTTCAGCCACTGCTCTAGATCCTAAGTTCATAAATAGAGTGCTTGGATCTAAGTCTCAGGGCAGTGTCAGCAATGCCAGAACTAATCACCTTTATCAAACTTATGGTAAGAACCACCACGGTGCTAACGAAGCTAATAGTTATGGCTATGTCAGTTGTGGTATACTAGGACACAGATTCAGAGACTACCCTCAGTCAACTTATTAGTGACATCTCTGCTCCTCAGCTCAGTTTGGTCGCCTAAATCAGCAGGGTGCCACAACCAGTGCTACTAGCAGGCAACGCCCAAATAGACTATATGCTCTTCAGACCCGAAAATATTAGGAAAATTCTCCTAATATAGTTACTAGTACATTACAAATCTTTTATGTCCAGGTTTATGCTTTGCTAGATCCAGGAGATTCTTTGTGTTTTGTAACTCCTTATATAGTAGTTAATTTTAGAATTAGTCTCAAAATTCTAGCAGAGCCCTTTTTAATCTCTACCCTAGTGGCCAAAACCATCATAGCCCGGCGGGTATACATGAACTGCTCAATTATGATATTTCAGAAAGTCACTTCAGCAGACTTAGTCGAATTAGAGATGATTGATTTTGATGTCATTATCACTGTGGATTGTATTCATTCCTACTATGCCACAGTCTACTGCAGAAACAAACTATTCTAGTTTTAGTTTCCAAATGAACCCGTCATTGAGTGAAATGGTTGTGTATCCGCTTTCAGGGGTCAGCTTGTTTCCTACCTTCGGGCAAGGAAAATGATATCTAAAGGATGTGTCTATCATTTTGTTCTAGTTAAGGATACTAGTTCCAAAACTCCCAGCCTTGAATAAGTCTTTGTAGTGAATGAATATTCAGATATCTTTCTCAAAGATCTTCTAGGAATTTCTCTTAAAAGGGAAATAGACTTCGGCATTGATCTTCTTCCAGATACTCAGCCTATCTCTATTCTGCCATATAGAATGGCACCAGTAGAACTCAGAGAATTGACAGAAAAGTTAAAGAATCTCTTAGATAAGGGATTCATCAGACCCAGAATCTCCTTATGGGGTGCACCAGTATTATTTGTGTGCAAGAAAGATGGTTCTTTAAGAATGTACATTGATTACCGTTAAATCAATAATGTCTCGATAAAGAACAAGTATACTATTCCCAGAATTGATGACTTGTTTGACAAACTTCGGTGCCAACTACTTCTCTAAGATAGACCTCAGATCTATCATCAGCTTAGAGTTAGAGAAAGTAATATTACGAAAATAGCTTTTCATACATGATATGGTCACTTTTAATTCTTAGTCATGTCATATGGTCTTACCAATGCCCCATCATATTTCATGGACATGATGGACTGCGTGTTCAAGAAGTACTTGGACAAGTTTGTCATAGTCTTCATAGATAATATTCTGATCTATTCCCGCACTAAGCATGATTGTTGCAGACCATCTCAAAATAGCAGTTTAGACTCTCCGAGATTATCAGTTATAGCATTCCTTGGTCATATCATTTGCGGTGATGGAATTAGAGTTGATCCTTAAAAGACCGAAGCAGTAAGAAACTAGACAAGACCTATCTTTCTAACAGATATCAGGAGTTTCTTAAGTTTGGATGGCTATTACAGACATTTTGTTGAAAGATTTTAATCTATTGCATCTACTATGTATAAATTGACTCAGAAAAAAGTCAAGTTTTAGGATCTGACTCTTGGGAGAAGAGTTTTCAGGAGTTGAAGACTCGAGTTACCTCAGCCCCAGTCTTAGCTATTCTAGATGGTTCAGATGGGTTCGTATTGTATTGTGATGCATCCAGAGTAGGTTTGGGTTGTGTCCTCATGCAGCATGGTAAGGTCATAACCTACGTCTCCAGACATCTTAAACCCCATGAGAGGAATTATCCTACTTATGATCTTGAGTTAGCAGTCCTAGTCTTTGCTTTAAATATTTGGAGGCATTATCTCAACGGAGTCAATATAGATGTCTTTATAGATCACAAGAGTCTTTAGTATGTCTTTTCTCAAAAAGATCTCAATCTTTGAAAGAGAAGGAGGTTAGAGCTCTTGAAATACTACGACATGAATTTCCTCTATCATTTGGGAAAGGCTAACGTAGTCACCAATGCTATCAGTAGGCTATCCATGGTAGTGCTTCTCATGTGGAGGATAGTAAGAAGAAGTTAGCTCAAGAAGTCCATCAGCTTTCCAGACTAGGCATTCGCTCAGTCGATTCTTCAGAGGGTGGTGTATGTGTTAAGAGTAGTTCTAATCATCTCTAGTTTCTAAGGTGAAAGAAAAGCAAGATAGAGATCCCAACCTTGTCAAGTTGAAAAAGTCAGTTTAGGATAACAAAGAAAAGATTTTCTCCCAAGGTGGAGATGGTGTTTTGCATTGTCAGGGTCATACTACTTTCAAGGTGTAGACAACTTAAGGCAAAGAATTGTTGCAGAAGTTCATGGTGCACACTGCTCTATTCATCCAGGGATCACGAAGATATACCGCGACTTGCAGGAAATCTATTGGTGGAGTAGGATGAAAAGAGACATTGCAGAGTTTGTGGATAAGTGCTCTACATGTCAGCAAGTTAAGATAGAGCATCTGAAGCCTAGTGGGTCCACGTAGGAGTTCAGTATTCCTACTTAAAAGCGGGAAGTTATGAACATGGACTTCATGACGGGTTTTCCTTGAACTCATCATCAACATGATTTAGTCTGGGTCATTCTAGATAAAATAACCAAATCAGCTCATTTCCTTCCAGTTCATACCTCTTATTCGGCCGAGGATTATGCCAAACTCTATATCAAGTAGTTGGTCAGATTGAACGGTGTTCTGTTTTCCATTATCTCATACAGAGGTACCTAGTTCACCTCTTATTTTTGGAAAGTATTCCAAAAGGGTCTCGGTACCCAAATTTATATCAGTATAGCCTTCCATACTTAGATATATGGTCAAGCTGAAAGGACCATTCAAACTTTTGAAGATATGATAAGGGCGTGTGTAATTTATTACAAGGGAAGTTGGGATGACCACTTACCTTTAGTTGAGTTTGCATACAACAATAACTATCATTCCAGTATTTAGATGGCTCCATTCGAAGCTCTCTATGGTAGGATATGAAGATCTCCAATTGGTTTGTTAGAAGTTAGTGAGCCCTCAGTCATAGGTCCTTACATAGTATTCTACGCCTTAGAAAATGTCTAGTTAATCAAAGAAACAGTCCGGGCTGCTCAGAGCCGACAGAAGTCTTATGCAGATATTCACAGAAAAGATCTCGAGTTTAAGGTTTGTGATCATGTCTATCTAAAGGTCTCTCCCATGAAGGGAGTGAAGACATTCATCAAGAAGGGAAAGCTCTGTCCCCGATATGTCTGTCCTTTAAAGATTCTTAGTCATTTCGGCAAGGTAGCTTATGCGCTCAAATTTCCTTTAGATCTAGCCTCAGTTCATCCAGTCTTCCATGTCTCTTTGCTCAAGAAGTATATAGGAGACTCCCCAGTCATAGTCCCTATTCAGAGGATTGATGTTCAGAACAGTCTCTCTTATGAAGAGATTCTAGTCAAAATCTTTGACTATTATACTCGTAGATTGAGGAACAAAGAAGTACCTATAGGTAAAGTTGATTGGGGAAATCATTCCATCGAGGGAGCTACTTGGAATTAGAATCATACATGCATACCAAGTATCCTCACCTCTTCTCCGCCAACTCAGATCAACCTTAAGTTAACAACTCTCCTTAAGCTTAATCAGTTTCATGATCAGTGCTCATCACAAACATGGTATTTAGTTTCATGTTCATGTTCCCAGTATAAACATGGTATCAAGTACCATTTCATATTAATTTATGCATTCATGTATGAGCTCAATTATATAATTATGCATTAGAAATTCATTCTCATTGTGAGAAACTTAGTTCCTCAGAACATTCAGTCATGCATTCATGAATCAGTTACACATGTATTAGATATGCATGCTGAGTATTTTATATTAAGCATGTCAGTCATGAGATCATGTTCCAGTTATTCATGTTCAGCTTATTATTTTCCCTCACAGTCTGTCTCATTCGAGAACGAATGTTCTCAAAGGGGAGATATTATAATATCCCAAAGATTTCTAGCGAATTTCGTCCCAAGAATGCCTAGTATTAGCTTCTAAAGTGAATGAAAATTATTCTACGAGGAATTTGAAGATTTTAACTATTTGTCATGTGAAAAATTCAATAACCTTTCCATCGATATATTATTCACTTAAATTCGATAACCGGGTAAGAAGTTGTGACTATTTCAAGTTCCCATCATAAAAACCACTATATTAGTCAATGGCGCGCCATGCCACAAGAGGAAATG
Organism: Capsicum annuum; assembly: GCF_002878395.1. Taxonomy (NCBI): domain Eukaryota; kingdom Viridiplantae; phylum Streptophyta; class Magnoliopsida; order Solanales; family Solanaceae; genus Capsicum; species Capsicum annuum. Next base: position 157,913,615 of record NC_061113.1, read on the forward strand.
GCATTTGGCAATTTCCAGTAGGTGTCCGCGATTATGGCACATCACACGATCACTTAAATTCAAAATTGTCCTTTTTCAATGCCTTAGCGTGATTTTCCCAACGTCGCGCCAAAGTTCTGGGTTACGAAGGAAGGGGCAACGCGATGGCTCCACGTTGCGCGATCCCTCAATTTACAAATTGTCAATTTCTTGTGACACGGTATGGTAACGCCGCATTACGCCATCCCTCAATTTCTCAATTATCAATTTTCAGTGACACAATGCGATAACGCCGCGTCGCGCTAGGGGCCCAATTCACGAAAAATTTATTGAAATTAAATGATGCGTCTAGGGTTAAAAGGGTCAATTTTTTATCCCTATTTAAATACAATAACATGTGAATTAGCTATTCTTTACCCAAAATATACTATTTTCTCCCATGTTTCTCTCAATAACAAGCTAGCTTTATAATTGGGGATTGAAATTCAAAAAGGTTTCATCATCAATCTTCATGAAATCACAAACTAAGGTATGCATAGTGTTCATTCATAGACTCCTTTCGTCCATGAAGCCCAACAATGCTTTTACTAAATTTAAGTTATGGATTTTCTTATGAATTTCAAGTTTGTTGTAATTTTGTTCATTTTGATAATATGTAATTGAATTGTATTCCATGAATGAGTGCTAAACTCCATATGTGTTGATTTGTATCGATATAGATTCATGAAACCCTATGACTAATCCCTTGAATGATTAAATTGGAATTGAATCATGACAGTTAATTACTGTATGTTGTTGTTTACACATTCTATGCCTACTATGTGTTTGGTTGAATGCCTAGATGAAGGTAAAGTGTCTAATTAGCATGATATCATGAAATCCCAATGTACGTACCAGCTTATGACTATCACCTGTTTGCTGAAATGCTAGAGCCATGTCATTTTTTCATGATACTCTCAGTCAAGATTTGAATTCTTAGACTTCATATAGTCTTATGACTCTTGAAAAATCTCTATGATCTCATGACTAAATCAGTTGTCAGATATCAGTAGTATTCCATCAGTCTGCGGAACTTAGTAACTCAGCTCATATTCAGTTCAGTAAATCATGTTCAGTGTCTATTCAGATGGGAGTAGGAATTAGCATTGAGTGAATGATGAGGACACACACTATTAGATGAGGGTGTGATTCTTAAAAGCCATTCTTGCATTCCAGAACTATATAGACAGCATAGGTTAAGACATCAATAATGTTTGATGAGGGTTAATGAGGTGGATAAGCACTATCAGATAAGGTCCCCACCATTCTCTTTTAGGGACACTATCAGATAAGGGTCCCATACAGCTTATCTTTACAAATGGCACGACACTGACACCCTTCTAATTAAGGTTACAGATTGGACCATAACTCAGCGATAATGGAGTATCAGGGGCATGTCAGTTAAATACTACCTCCCACAGTTTTAGTAAAATAACTCAAATATTTTTTCAGATTCAAGACTGTTAGATACAGTTGACTCAGATACAGTAAGAAACTTAGATAGTTCCATCAGATTCAGGACTGTCAGATATAGTCACCCATGTTATCAGTTACATACACATACATCTATTTATGCTATTAGTTAGATCAATTATTATTATGTCATGTCATCAGTATTTAGATTCTATAATCATGATATCACAGTATCAATTTAAGTAACATATGTATGTATGCATTCTTGCATTCATGTTTGACAGTTAGCTAGCATTATTCATGCATGTTAACCCTTTCATTAGACTACCTCACATGTATACTCAGTACATTCCATTGTACTGATGCATTTTAACTATGGTACTTTCTTTTTATGTTACATCATAGGTTCAGAGACACGAGTTCCAGATCAGAAGTAGATTCCAGTTTAAGTAGTCAGAATAGAAGCGACTCCTCATCCTTCGAGAACATGATTATTTCTCCATTATTTCATTGATTAGTTATTAGTTGGGGTTAGTTAGGGACATGTCCTATCAACTCCTAATTCAGATTATTCAGAAAATTGAGGATTTCAAACTAGGTGCAGACTATTATGTTTTGGACGTTAGTGTTTACAATTTTATATTGGATATTGTACTACCCCACATTTGTTATCTCATCCATGTTATGTTCAGTATTGAACCTTATGGCCTTTTAGTGTATGTTTCTGCATTATTCAGTATTTTATGCAGTATACAGGTACAGATATCAATCATGGGTTAGATTGTGATCCATCGGGGTCATAACCACCGTGTAGCGTTCTAATTCAGCAAATTGGGGTGTTACACTTATCATACCACATCATTTGACGCGTGGAACCAAATTGGGCCTCTAGAATAAGATGGCATTTTGGACTTATGAAAATATGCTCATTATTTGTATCCCACTTCAATGAACTAGCCCAATAAAAATTAGACTTTGATTAAATTTATATTTATTTGGACTAAAAAAAATTAATCTAATTATATTAAATCACAATATTTATTTGGACTAATATATTTTAAATTTTTGTGATCACAAATGCCTCTACTTTAAGATTTGTCAAAGTATTTAGATTTTCGTAGACTAGACTTGATTATTAATTTTGACTACAAAAATTATCATGAACAAATATATTTCATACCAAATATAAAAAATTAAACCTAATTAAATATTCTTTTATATTTTTGAAATATTGGTTCACGTGTATATTTATTGTAAGAATATGGATTGGTTGACTTTTGATAGCATTTAATGTTGATGTCACCCTCTTTTTCCTTATTTTACTAACAGCGGAGTAGTACTCTTTTGCTGCTTTGATTACTTGAAAAAATTCACTACCATCTTTATCATCTTTCACTAAAATTAGCATACCCAAATAGTGTTGGCACTAATTCTCTTAGTTGTCACCGCCCTTTAACACCTACAAATATCCAATTATTTCTGCCATAGCAAAGCAACAATTTGCAAGATTTTTTGGAAAAACCACTTTTCCAAGCTTCAAAAATCAATGTTGAGGGAATTTTTTTTCTTTATATTATCTTTTTTATCTTCATATTCTTGTAGGGTTAACACCGATATTATTCATGAAGGCTCAGTCTAAGGTGTCAGAGTTTAATTTCTCCTTCATCACATTGAGACTTGATAAATTTGGCTTTAAGTTTGATACTTCTAGAAATATAATTATGCAATGGTTAGATTCAGATGCATATGTTTAACTTTGCCTCCATAACCTTAATACCTTATAAGTTTGGCTTTAAGTATGGTCTATTTTCACCAATGTATTAATGTAACGGTCACCTTATGATGTGAGTGTTAACTTCGTATCTATTACCTTGAGACTTGAAAAGTTTGTCTTAAAGTATGGACCCTTTTCATCTATGTCCTTATGAAATGGTAAGCTTAAAGTTTGATAGTTTAGCTTCACCTCTATCACCTTAAGACTTTACAAGTTCAGCTTAAAGTATGGACCACTTTCACTGATATACTTAAGCAATGTTCTACTTAAGGTGTGAGAGTTTAGCTTTACCTCCATCACCTTGAGACCTGACATATTTGTCTTTAAGTATTTTACCTTTTCACCAATGTACTTATACAATGGTTATTTTAAGGTGCGAGAGTTTAACTTAATCTCTATCACCTTGAAACTTGACAAATTTGGCTTCAAGAATGGTCTCTTTCATGGAGGAACTTATGCAATGGTCAACATAAGGTGCGAGAGTTTAATTTTGTATCCATCACCTTAAGACCTAATAAGATTGGCTTCAAGTATAGTGAACTAATTGGCTCTAGTATAGATGACTTTATTTCACCAAATCCAAAATATGGAGGACCTTTCTATCAGTTTGTATTTCTACATGTACTCTTTTTAATCTGAACTTTGTATTTTACAAAGATGTTTTTTGGAGAGATATTTCACTTTAGAGGCTACATTTCTTTATCCTTCAAAAACATGTATATACTAATGGAGTCCGAAGATCATATCGTTTTAACCAAGCTATTAACTGATACTCCAATAGCTAGCAGGTATACAAATCTGTGGCCACCCTAGAAATTTTTTTCCCATTTTTTAGACTGGACTTTAGATGATGGCCTTGTATCCAATCAACCAATTAAAGCATTGTCTCTTTGGACTCTAAAATAATGCTACTTTAATATTATGAGCACTCTTCCTTTCTTAGAACATCAGGTACTCAAAAGAGATATACGTTGGGGAGGTACCATGGAGATAACCAGTGAATATAATCAAGGAATGGGATAGTGACTTATTGGACAGAAGGGAAAAAACCTTGAAGGAAAAAATTTTTTATGATTTTGTTCATGCTTCATTTTTTACCTATGATCCAAACTTGACAATATTCCAAGCATTATTTCTGTCATAGTGTCCAAATACAATCACATTGCTTACATTAGTTGGAGAGATATCCTTATCCTTTTGGGATTTACATAAAATTGAGTGTCTACTCCTTGGAGGTCTTCCTTATGAAGAAGTAGTTCCCAAAGCTCACAGGTGTTGATGGAAAGAACGGTAGATTTATCCCTTGTTCATGTGAATTCTTATTTGTAGCTTCGAACATCTTCAAGAAGAAGATATTTCTAATCTTGGATTTCCTTTAACCAAGTGGATAAAGTCTTTGAGCAAAAGGGTATTAACATATGAGCCAACACCATTGAGGATGGAGAAATAAACTCTTCTTGAAGTCAATGCATAACCCAACTGGGGCAATTCCTAAAGAAGCAAAATGGTGAAGTATAGATGATGTGATATTTTCTAAACTTGGAGTACGTTATGAATATAGGATTGATACATTTGGAAACATTATATTCATGTTCATTGTTTACATTTATATTTCCTTCATAGGATAGATATTTTATTAATCCTAGAACTTTTTGATTTTGTAACTAGTATGGAAACTAAACAAACTTTCAGTCTTGCAATTTTGGTCTTATCGAGCATATAGAATGGTCTAAATAGAATCTATAAATCATTGTATCTTGAGCACCTAAGATTATCCCTTCCTATTCATTATGTGTATGGTTGGATTGATTTCTACTTTATGATGCATTTTCCATTTTCTAATACACCATCTATTTCATCGATGGTGATATATTCGGTGAAGGTAGGGCAAGGTAATTTTGATAGAGAGCTTGACAGAAAGCATATCCATCAAGGAGATAGTGTTATTTGGACTTCACCATGCCAATAAAGTCCACTCTTTGCTATTTTTAGGATAGTGATAAGGATGCAGAGTCATCGATAATTTACATCATGAGCATCTATTTTAACTTCCTCTCTTTTAGATATGGAGATTCATTCATACTTGAGCTATATAGTCTGCACTAATTTAACAGTTAGTTTTGGTTTTATCAAAATGTCCTTGGAAGCATGTAAGGTGTTATTTAGAGTGCTTCATTAGCTGAAGACATTATATTCTATTGAATTTCTATATCGCTTGTCTCTATGAAAAAAATAACTTTCCCTAAAGCTACACCTAACATGCAAAAATACTCTTCCATTGCATATATATCTTGATGGGACAAATTTCATGGGATTTATTGAAGCTAACTTGCAATCTTTAGTGAATGTCATATATCCTCTTACTGACACTCCTTAATAATCTAGTGAGGAGGTCCCAATTATTCTTAAGCCTCTTGTTTTGAAATACAAGGTAGTAATTCCATACAAAGTCAAGAGCCCTTTATTAACAGGAACTTAAAAAGAAAAGTCACCTACCCTGACTCTGCAGACTTTCATCAAACAACCATCTTAAGATCAGTGTAGTTGTAGCCATGTAGAGAGATGATAAATTATCGAGGACATTTCCAACCATTGGAAATGTAATTATATAATTCCCTAATATTTTATAGCATAAAAATTATCTTTGCATATATCCCCCTTATCATTTATTTCTCTATGTGTGTGTAGCTAAGCAATGTCCAAACATTGGAGGATCCTTACCAAATTAAGCCACAAGGTAGTAGTGAGCCAGTAGCAAGCCCAAACTTAAGAGCGTTACTTTTTCTATCGCAATAGGTCACTTCTAATTCCTTTGGTAAAGTCAAAGAAAAGATAAAATTAAACTTCCACCAATGACCAATAGTAACCATATCTACTTTTTCCGGAAATATGGTAGTCTTAAAACTTAAAACAGAATTTGTTATGAGAGCTTGGGATAGTATTTGCACTAAGCTCACAGGCCATACAATTAATAATGCTTCATCTATCAAGGAAAATGCTGAAGTCATACTCAATGAAATGAGCACAATAGGTGTATATATTTCCCCTTTGTAGAATTTGTTGTGGTCATTCTTCAAAATTGTAACTTCCTATAACCAAGCATAATCCAACTTTGTTGATAAAATCACAGAAATTTGAAAGTCAGCCATATTTGAAATCCAAATAGAATTTAAAGCTTGTGTTTAGGGAAACGGATGAGAAATCTAAAACAGTATTATTTGAATACAAATCTCTTGAGATGGTGAGAAAGAAGGTGAAGAAGTTATAAACATACTGAGATGTTGCCAAGCAAGATGTTGACGAGGTAAAATCCAAAGTTTCAATTGTTGAAGATGAGTTTTACAAGTTTTATGACGTCTTCTTAGCAATAGAAATTGCCTCGAATGTTGTATAAAAGAATAAGTAGGGCTTTGAGGTTACTCTCCAAGATTTAGTTAATTATAAGTAACGTATAGTTTAGCCTTAAGAGATTTTACCTTTTTTTTAAACATTATTCTCACTTTCTTTTAGCAGTTTATTTACTAATTGGATTTATTAATAGCCAAAGAAATTCCTTTTTCTTTATATTTCACATTTCTTTCAATACTCCTCTTTCGTTTTCCATTTTAAGAAATTCTTGCTTATTTTGATGTGTTGAAGTTGTGGTATTGATGGCCATTGAAGGATCTCTCTTTCTCTTTGGTGGGTCGCCCCAATTGAGACATAAATATTTGGTGTAAGTCTAAAATTTAATTGAAATTTTTGTAGATTCAATTTTCATATGGGGGATAAAGTGAGATCATTTATTTTTCGATGCTCATGCCTCGTTAAATATTCTAGAATCCATTGAAGGTTTTTAAACTCATGAATGTCATGAGGTTTGGGAATTCTTCTAAATTGAATCGATCTTGGCTTGCTCAATTTCAATTCCTCAATATCGTACAAAGAAGCCAAGGACTTACAAAAAGTAACTCGGAAGGTACATTTTAATGGATTCATCCCAAGTTAATATCTCTGAACGAACTCTAATACCATTCTTAGGTCTATCAAGTGGTCTCCCTTCTTTCTTGACATAATCACTTAGAGGGTGTTTGGGTGAGATTTTAAAAAGTAGCTTATAAGATAAAAGCTAAAAGCTATAAGTGGAGGAGACCCTACTTTTGACTTTTCATTTATTTTTATACTTTTTGGCCTAAAAGTGAGTTCTTAAACGCACTTTTTGACTCTGTCAAACATTATTAAAACTAAAAAATCCTTACAATCCAAAAGTATATAATAATTAGTCATTCTAAATACCTTTAATGTTATCCACAAAGCATTCAACATTTTATGGTGCAGGTCATCAAAGATGTTTTGCATAGCCCTTTGATATGTGGCACCAACATTCTTCAAATTGAAATGCATCACCTTGTAGCAATAAATACATTTGGGCATATGAAAGGCAATGAAAACATCATCCTCTAGTTCTATGAAAATTTGGCTACAGCCAGATGAACCGTCTATGTTGGACATGAACTCATAGCATAGTAGTAGAATCAATTATCAACTCTGGAATGGGAATTAGAAAGTCATCCTTAGGGAAAGCATTGTTGAGATCCCTAAATTCAACACAAACTCGAATTTGTACTTTCTTTTCTCTCACTAGAACATTACATGAAATCTTGTTGGATATTTAATTTCACAAATAAAGCCAGCTTTGATGAGTTTTTCTAACGTCATTTTCAATTAATGGAACCAATCCTGCCATAAAGCACTTTTGGGATTGCTTCATAGAATGAGCACTATTCATAACTACCAATTGACTAACTACTATTATTGGATCTAATCCAGGCAATTACAGCAAGCAAAGGCACCCCAATAGTCTTTGACTATATGCACTTTCTTAGTCTATTTCTAGAAACGCAATTAAGTAAATTGGTCTTAAGTCCCTAACAATGCTAAGATTAACTTTCTTCATGGGATCTATTGTTCCCTTCACTCCCTTTTCATGTTCCAATGGCTAATCTCCCACATCTTCGATAGATATATTATAACACCAGCAAATATCTTCCAACTCTTCATCAACCTTCATTTCAAATGAGGCATCATTCTTATTTTGTCTTGTAATATGATATAAAGAGCCTAAACTTTCTTCACCTTCCTTGTGCTTATTTTTATAAACCACGGTATGAGTCTTTCCTTTGTGCACATCCTTGCATAAAACCATGAGTTTTATCTATTGCCTTATTCTAGAAGGAATCAAACTTTCTAAATCCTTCTAGATTTTAGGTGAAGAGTGTATTATCTTTCTTGGCAACTTCTCTGATTCTTCTTGCCTTTCTTATTATTTATTCCACTTAATCTATTAAGAACATAAGTTCTTACGATTAATTATCAAGGCTGATCAAATACAGAAAGACTTTTATTGGAAGCAGTGGATTCCTTTTCTACTATGATGTAGTTACTAATTACTCTTCTTATGAAAATGTGAATTAAAGGTCTTGGCGTGTACCCAATGCCTTTACATGCTTTTCTGGTTGCAGTTTTTGACAGATGTTTCCCCATCCATGATGGATCATTAGGATTTTATCCAACCTTTAAAAATAATTTGTGAGCATATTGATTAAAGACTTTTTTGTCCGTTTCATGGGGAATGTCATATCTTGTGGTAGATTATGAGCCACAAATTCTTTAAGTAGCCTTGATGATATGTTTATTGCATCAATCCTCTTAACAGGTAGAGTTAGACCCTTATTATATTATTCTACGTATCATATTAAATATTTTCCTCTTTTTTTACCATTGGTATGTGAAAGTGCATGAGAGCTGGATTTTTTTAGGATACAATATTTCCTTTATTTGACGTAGATGGAGGACTCTTAGAGGAAATTTTCTTAATGGCCATCAAGACCTTCTTATCTACAACATCATAATATCTTTGAATCTTGCAGAAGCTTCTTAAAAGGAAAAAGCCTATGATTTGGTAAATTTTGTGAGCTTTCTTCAGCGTCCAGTTAGGCTAGGTGTTACCCCTTGTTAGATTGAGCTAATTCATTGTATATTTATTATATTGTGTTAGATTTGGGATGTGTTTGATATGTTGGTATAATAAATGGATATTCTTGGGATTATTTGTGTCATTTAGGCTATTTTCGATATTGCTTGAGGCATGATTAGCCTAGTAAATCATACCTTAGGGTGAAGTTGACCTTGTAGGATTATGCTTAGGTCGGAAATACTTTATTTACTAAACTAATAAGAAGACTTCCTTGTTCACTTGAGATTAGGACAAAAATTACCCAAATTACCAAAACCTTAGGTGGAATGGACTTTGTTGCTCTATATTAGGAGGAATTGTTATCCTAAGGCTGGTCATGGCTTGTTTAACATCTAACAGTGGAAATAGATACCTTAATCAAATTTGGGTTAGACTTTGCTTGATAAATTATTTCAAGGATTTAGAAGTGGGTTCTTCGATCAACCTTAGGACAAGACATGTGATTGATATTTAAGACTCTTTGATACCCTTGTGTACATCTAAGAAGATGGTTATTGTTATGTTATTTTGAAACCTTGATATTATTGATTATGATAGATGACATTAAAGGTAATGCCTTACGAGTATGTCATGAATGAATTATTTAATATAATTATGTTATTGGGCTACCGAATAAACTCTTTAATAAGCACTTGATTATCATATTGGCTAAGACATAAATTATCCTCGTTACTTAGCTAATGAATAAACTATTGACTACATTGTGATCATCCCTATTGATATATTAGCATTTATGCTATTTTTCATGCTAGAGGTCATGTTTAGTAACTACATTAGAGATTAAGTTTTTGGTTATGTTATGAATAATATATAGATTATTCCATGGGGTAGCTAATAATCAAGTTATTGATAAGCTATCGGTTATATCAATGACAAGCTATTTATTATAATAATGATAAGCTATGAATTACGCTATTGATAAGTTTTTACCTATGCTTAATAGTTCATATTCACTAAGTTAGAGGTCACGTTTAATAACCATCGGCCAATACGTCATAAATTAGTCTAATGAACATGCTTATTAATTATATTATGGACTAATCTATTAATTATGCCAAAGATCATGCTTATTTAATATATTGGCAATCATGCTATTGGTTATGCTATAACTCATTATTTCAACTATGATTATTAAATATGTTAATATATAATGTTTACAATTATGCTATTAAATACTTTATTTAATATGTTATTGTCCATATCGATGATAATATTGATGATATATATATATGCTCCACAAGGCCAGAGGATAATTATGATGTTATACATATGCTTGGAAAGGTTAGAGGATAATTATGAAGATATATATGCCCGACAAGGTTGGAGGATGATTATGAAGTAATACATAAGCCCAATAAGGACGAATGTTGATTATCATGATATGTGTGTCCAGGAAGGCCGGAGGATAATTATGATGATATTTACATGCTCGACAAAACAAAAGATAATTATAATTATATTTATTAGGATATTATTGAATATCTTACTAGTTCCAATTCGGACATACATATTATACTATCATTATATACCTATTATGATATGATGGCATTTGGGTAAGAGATTGACAATCTAGCTAAGTTTAAAATAAGGAAATAGCTATGATGTAGTAACATATGAATAGACACTAGTGAGATAATTATTAGTTGATAAATATTGGCTAGTTTATAAATATTGGTTAATTGAAAAATAAGGACTAGTTGGTAAGTGATGATTAGCCGCTATAAGAAAATTAGTTAATAAGTGATGTTTAGTTGTAAAAGGATGATTTATTGATAAATGAGGATTAGTTGTTACAAGATGGTTAGACGGTAAGTGTTGATTAATTAGAAAATGATTCATATAGATAACCGATGGTTATAGAGTGACATGACTTGGTGGAATTTCAATTGTATTCCGAGAGTTGATAAATAATGGCAGTGGATTACTCTATCTTGTTTTTACCTTTTATCCTTATGGGGACTTCTGATGGTTTATTTACTTTTCCCCACTAATTGGCATATAGGGGCCAATTTTGTAGTTATGATTACTTGTGTTGATGCTTTACATTATGTTATATTATTATTCCTTTTTATTTACTAGGTTATGCACAACGATGTTGGAGTTACTTCATGTTTGTCTATACTTTGACTTAGTTATCTTTCATTATCATATTTATATAATGGTTTAGCTCAATCGGTAGATGATACCTACTGAGTACTCGTGGTTTTGGCCATTATACTACACTTTTGTACCTTTTTGGTAAAGATTCAAGTACTAGTTTCTGCCATTGATTAATATTTGTGTTGCACTACTATTCGGAGAGAGTGTAAGCTCTTGGAGTCAGAGTAACCTATTTGCTTCAATCGTTCTATGTTTAGTCTTTTCTTTCGAGACAAATGTTATTGACTATTCTAGATAATTACGTTGTATTACTACTATCAGTAGACGCTCTTGTACTGGATCTACTAGGTCGTGGCATAGTGTCTATGTCGACTATCTGACCTATTTCAAATGTTTTATTTTTTCTAAGATATGTTGTTGAATTTTAGCTATGCGGGAATTTTCTACCAAGATAACCCATTGTGCTCAAATTCTAGTTACGGTTTCGCTTACCTACTGGCAGGGATTTAGTAGGTACCATTATTACTCAAAAATTGATTCTTGACCTAATAGTTATTTTATGCAAACTCAATAAAAGGTCGATAATCATCCCAACAACCCTTAAAGTTCACAATATCTCAACATGTTCCCACGAGTCTTAATAGTGCACTCTACTTTCCATTTGTCTACATATGAAAATAGTACTAGGATTCACCCATGAACCTAAAACATCCAAAAATAAATTTTAAACTATGCACCCCAATCAGAAATAATGGACAAAGGAATTACATATAGCTTAACTATAGCTCTAATGTACTTCATAGCAATATTTGTTGATGTATCAGTCATCTTAATAGGTTGTAATTAAGCTAATTTTTTCATGGAATAAATAATCTCCCAAATCAAATCATGCTGACGATGAGCATGTTACGTAATTTTACACATGCAAATGTATATAGTTTTCCAAGTAAAAAATGATGTAAGAGCATATATTGTACCCATGGGTATCTAAGTACTTGATTTCTAGCTTGAATTATTATATGAGCTATTCAATAGTAATCAATTGTAAAGACTAATAAGGGTTTTTTAAATGCAAGTAAAATATAATTGTAGACAAGTCAGGGATTAGTTGTGTTGTATTTAATGATTTTGAAAAGATCTGGGGTTATGGTATTTTGAAAATCTAGTTGTGCTATCGAATCATACGCCTAATTTGATTTCTTGATTTAATAGTTGAAGGTTATTTTTAGCTATTTTAAACTTTTTTCCAATAAATCTGAGCCTACATGACAATCTATAAGTCCTATGTTTTTATGGACATTCATTAATCGTGAAATTCATGAAGACATCGTATGTATCGGCTAATCTAGGTTAGAGGGTATATTTCTATCCTCGGTGACGAATCAATTCAATTTCCATATAATTTCTAGATAATAGAACTATTTCCACTTTTACACTTGTCATTACCTTTTTAATGCAACAAACAATTCCTAAATAATATCCTCAAGGTGATCAATCAAACAAATAATTGATAGCAATAATAAATAATTAACTCAACATTTTGAAATAAAAATATGTAATATGATATTCAAGCCATAACTTTAGAAATTATAAGGTTTAGATAATTATTAATTTATTTAGAAGGAAATATTTCATGAGTTTACAAGGTTGAAATAAAAAATAGATTGAGAAAATAATACAATACCTTGTTCTTGAGTTTTACCCTAGCCTTTGGATTCCCAAAATCAGTCGTATATCATAATAAAAGTGGGATGGGACTTTATATAGATTTTAGCAACCCTTAGAATGTCAAAAACCAACCAAACTTGGTTAGTATAGACCTTTACTAGCCCCATGACAGAAATGGAAGGTAGTGGCACAAGGAATAAACTTTTTCAGAAATCATGACATTCTCGTGCCACCCCTTGCCTTAGGACAGTGTCTCAAGCTTCTAATTTTCTAGAGAACATTACATTCTTCTGTCGCTAGCCTAAATCAAGCCATTGTCATGAGCCATTACCATACTTGGTCTTCTTCAACAATTTTAGAACAATTTTACAATGTCTATCCATCCTTAGTTCCTTTTAGTTTCGTGGTGCCATTTAAGCTCCTACCAAAAAAATGTAATACAGGTGTAATTCACATCATTTAAGTTCAAAATAATACAAAAAGAGAACAAATGTGATAAAAGGTAGTAAAATCATATGGTTTTGATCCTAAGACCAACACCCCTGTAATGCCCCAAAATCTAATTCCTGAGATACCACATGGTGCTCCGAACTACAAGTAGTCCTGAGCTAACCCTTGATTCTTTCTACTTAATCTGAATTTCAAAATAGTGGAAAATGAAGATGAAAACATAATAAATGCAAAAATCTTATCTGAAGCATACTAATCTCACAAGTCATGGTAAAACAATACTTAAAAATCTAGATATGGAATCAAAAGTCGAAACTGTATCTAGTAGTCCAACAAGTCTCTACTGACTGAATCTAGAGAGTCAATGGGATAGGCCTTAGTTCACTCACACAATCTTAAATGAATACTAAACCATCTACTAGATAAAAAGGAAATCTTAATACCTAAGTCCTCAAATTATGAGGGATCACCAACTGCAGAGATATAGATGGGATGCTCAAAAATCACTCACACTGCTGAGACTGAGCACCTGAACCCACATTATGAGACAATGTATCACATAGACGTATATGCTGATCAGTATTTTGATGATGTACTGAGTATATGAGGGTGAATACAATAAGTAAACAATATTATCATAATTTATAAAATCATGCATGCTAAATGTAAATGAATCACATAGGCTTGAGTAATATGAAATCTGAAAATCACAAATCATAAATAATAAAGCATATAATATTAATCTTGTGAGTAATTACATTCAGTTATAAAATCTATTCTTTTCTGAAAACAACCACATTATCTTTTCAACTGTAGGGCAATACTTCATCTCAAGACTTTAAGAAATCTTAAAATCCATAGCATTGAAAACATATACGTTTATCTTAAGGCATTCAACCAATAGACTATTTTAAGAGTAGGGGACTTCTTTTTTGATTTTCTACTTACCGACATAAACCATGTGAGCATTCATGGAGTCCAATGTCTTACCCACTTTGAGGAGAGCTGTTCTAACCTTGCCATAAGAATAGAACTTTTTAAGTGAACACAATCCTAGTCATCCACATAGAAGTGAGAATACTCTTAATCCTAAGATGGCATGTAGTTTTGGGGCATGAAACCTTCATAACATACCCATCTGAGTTCTAATTTCTACTCCTATTCTTATGCTTAGGATCTTAGAAAATCCACTTCAAAATAAAATATAGCCCAAGGGTTTACAAGAAAAACTAATTATGCTTTTTCTTTTCTTTAAATCTCAAGTCATATGAACAATGTAGATTATTTATCTTAGTTTACGACCAACAGGTCAAATTTTTATAAAAAATCTGAGAATAATCTTATCACAAGGTGCGTGTAGCACAAACAACCTTGAAATAGCAATCTTAAATTAGGACTTAGTGACCCATGCATCAAATTCACGTTAAAATATCCTAATGATCATTCTTGATACTGTAAACATTGATAAATTAATTCAAAATTCAGAAATTACTGAAATATGCATGACAATATGAACATAATCATGCATATACACTTTTAAATCACTAGAAATCTCATAAGCTTGTGAATAGCAATAATAAATATAAATCCTAACTTGAATTTCATAGGAAATCATATAAAAATTCAGTAAAATTGGAGTTAAAATATGTTTTGTGAACAAGGACGAAAGCATTGTCCTTGTTCGTAACCCTATACACCTCAATTGATGATGTTAGATGCAAAAACTTTAATCGTCGATATATATTGATGCTTTGGAGATTAATTCCTGGAGTTCTTCTGTTGGGAATTCTGAATCATTAATTACCCTTCAGAATTAATGGATAAATTTGGGTTTCTTGGAGAAGGAGCGTTAATGATCTAGGATTTTCTTTTGAGAGAAACTGGATGAAATAAGCTTAAAGTGGTTTGAAATATGTTAAATCATTTGTTTTGGACGGATTGGTGGATTGGGAATTGATCAAAATGGCCCTTTAAGCTTTTAAACGAAACTGAAAAATGCAATATTTTCTAAACTGGGTGGCCACCGTGACGCGCCACTATCGTGGTGGGTCACTATAAAGTGGACGAATAGGAACTAGGCTTTCACCGCATACACAACAATCGCGGTGCCCTTTTGTTTGCCATTTTGGCCACTGGCGTGAGGCGCCAGTATTGTAAAGGCTCACTGGAAATTTAAAAATATGAAATTGGCCCTCTTCGTAATGCACCAATATCATTGAGGTCCACTGGAATTTGAAAATTATGAATTTTTCCCTTCCTGCGATGCGCCAAGTGCCTAGGTGGCACGCTGTCTACTTAAAACTGCCATAACTCCTTCACTGACTATCGAATTAGGGAAAATCTTATATCGATGGAAAGATTATTAAATTTACCACACAATGGGAAGTCTAAATCTGGAAAATTCTAAATAGAATAAATAATAGTTATTTTTGAAGCTATCTCTTAATATTTTAGGAAGGAATTTAAACAAAGAAAGTTAGGGGTATTACAACCCCGCACATAAGAATTTGTTCATCCTTGGTGAAGCTTTACATTCATCACTTAGACTCTGATAAATACTAAAACAATTGAAATAAGGTCTTAAAATATAAGACTATAACTTCACAATGCATGACAAGTTTTTGTCAATCATGCTATATTGAGCACATTTAAGATCATGCGCGACTACTTAAAGACCTCCTAGACTCAATAACCAACTCTATGATATTTGTAAACTCATGTAAGTTACATTACAAAGAAATCAAATACCTCCCAAGTCATTCATCAAACATTTTCCCTTACTACAATATCTTTACTCAAAAGTATACAAAATTTCATATGAGACATATGACAAACCATAATATTTTCATTAATGTACATACCACTAGTATAATAACATCAAAATTAAAGATCAAGTATGATTTTTTGGGTTGTAATTTAGGAAAAGAGATGGGTAGGAATTATTTTGGCTCAATTAGTGACCAACATCCTACGCACTTAGTACATTATTAATACCTTAATTAAACAACTGATTTCTTTCATATTCTATCTCCACCCATAGTTTTTAGTTGTTTTCCCACATCTTTAAGAAAATTCACGTACCGCTAGTAAGAAGCACTCAAATATCAAGAAAAAATCTTTCTTTTTCTACTCCCTATCAATAGCATATGAACCTTTAAACACCTGGACCATAACAATTTTTTATCGGTTTCCCACCTCAACTATGTTCCTTTTATCAGTTCTCACTCCTTTCAACTCTTATTCTTTTTAATTAAAGTTCTTTAATGTTTTTGATCAAATTATAGGTGTACTATAAGAAAAGTATTAAGCAAGGTTTGTAGATCTTTAACAAAAAATAGGCTAAAGAACAAAGATAATCCATTATAGGTATGTAAAGAAGAGGATAAAAAATACCCTTATAAAAGAAATGCTTATAGAATCTCATAAATGGAAGATTCTTCATATACCTTTGCAAACACATTGAGAAAGTTCTAGTAATTAATCTGAATGCATGGAATATAAACAAACACTTGACACATATTGCACATGTTAAACTGAAGAATCATTCATATAGGCTCTCAATCAAGCAAATAATAAGATCACATTTAAGAAAAAAAAATCCAAATATGAGTCAACTGAAAGAACCAAGGTGTCCTAAAAAATGTCATTTATTTTTATTTACTAATAACCTTCAAGGTTAGTTTTCCCATATTTTTTACTTCTTCTACATTTAGAGCTTTTCTACAACTGCCCTAATTCATTTATGTCTTCTTAGGACAGACAATTTAATTATGAGACATTTTAAGTGGTTTATAAAATCATTTCCCTATTTTTGAGCTTTTGAGGTTAAGATATAAGTGTCAGGTAAAAATCTTAGTTATAAGTCTCAGATGCCATTTTTAATCGACTCATTAGCTTGATAATGTTGATTTTAGGATAGGATGAGTCTTGGACAACACCTACAGCTTCTAAACTCATTTTGGGCTATTAGGTGAAGTGTTGCTAACATGGCCATTTAGGGTATGGGACCCACTTTTTATCAAAAAGACCCTACATGGAAATTTTGATGGCAATGTTAACTCTAAAATGTTAAATTTGTTACAGTACAAAATTTTATATTTGACCTTGGGATTTTAAACCAATCCCGAGCACTTGGTTGGAGCCCGCTGGGACTTGCTAAACTTGGCTGGTGCCAAGTTCTCTGTGCAACCACTATACCAACAAATAGATTGTTTTAGCCAGTAGCTGCTTTAGTAGTTGATCACACCTTTATTCTCAGCCACTTTAGCGGCCTTGGACCACTTTCATGGAGATCAACACCCAAGGTCTAGTTTTTTAAAGACCCTTTCATGCTTCAGTGGTGACCACTTTAGTGGTCATTTAGTTGCTAAAGCATCTACTACTTGTGCATATATAAATGCCATATCCCTTATCTTTAACTTATTTTTTTAAGACTAAATCACCATTTCAGATCATTGTAAGCACAAAAATTTTTAGAGTAATCATGTTTGTGATGTATGGATTAGCTCGGGTGAATTCTTGACTACTTAGTTGTCATTATCTTTGTAATTGTTGCACAATTTCTTATTTAATTCTCATAATTTCTCAAAATTGTTGATTTTTATGGGATTGGTTAGGGACTGTTTGAGCTCCAATTTTACTAAATTTAGGTGTCAAATAATCCTTGAGTTCTATGGAATTTTTTGTCAATTTTAATTTTATGATTCCATAACCAAGAACCACAAAGATTTTTTAGACCAAATTCTATTCTAGAGAATTTATATGCGACATGGGTAGCAAGTCTCTCATATTGAAGCATTGATAGCTGTTTTTGATAATATGGCAGCTCTTAGAGGTTTCTTAGAAGTGGAAAGCTCCACCGTAGAGAATTCAGTGAGTTCTTGGCAATGTCTAGGTATCCTAGGCTTACCCTTCTTTTAAATTAAGCTTAAATATGGTATTAGTGTTTTATTGTGCTAGATTTTGGTGGATCATTTTTGCCTAATTATTGTTTTAGTAATTCATATCATATTTAGTCAATTGGGGCCCTTCTTTGTTTTAATCTAGTCTTGTTTCCCCAAAATATATTGTATTAACATTCTTTTGGACTAGAATTAGTGCTTATAATGCCTTAGGATGATTGGGAAGACATATACTAGATTTGGATAAATTCTAACTTAGTTTGGGTTAATTACAACTCATAGTCATCCCCACTGCCCTTTTTAGATAGAATGAAAGAAATAAAGCTCTTTTTGGCTTAGTTAGACTCATGAAATGATATCAGCAAAGATACGAAACAAGGTTAAAGCAGAGGAAATTTAAAAAAATATGAACATACAGATAAAAGATATACACAAGTAGAGGAATTGTAACTAAACCACACTATATTGAACAGAGGCCCTTAAATGATAATCCTAGACAAGAACATAACTCCTACGAAAACCGAGAGGGATATTAAACTCCTCATAACCAATGTTTCTAAGTTAATCAAAAAGCTCCCAAAAAGCTTGATAGAACACTCTCAAGTGTAAATACATCCAACAATAACTAACCCAAAGTCTAAGAGAAGACTAGCTATTTAAAGCCAAGCTATTTATTATAATTGGGGCCAAAAGTTACCATAAATGCTAAATGGGCCTAAAAGTGATGCCAAAACCAAACAATCATAAAATGTTACTCTTCCGTCTTACATCCTTCTCATGGTGGGTTACAATACTTTTAATCGTTAAAATTTCTCTAATTGCCTTGAGTTAGAATCTTTGATATGATTTGACTTGTATTGTTCTCTCTTTCATGATGATAATTTTTTCTCAAGTTCAAGAATTTAGCATGTTCAAGATGAAGAATCTCAGGGAAGTCTTTGGAATTGGAAGGGATCATAACTTGCTTAATCAAGTAAAATGGAATGCTAATCTCTCCTTCTTGAGGACAAACAACTTCAACTAGTACTTTGACGGTAATGATATCCCCATCACATGTATCCACTTGAACCTCCCCATTTACATCAAAATTGTCAACCCCTTCTATATTTCCTTTCTATTATTCCATTTTACCTTTTTACAATAGATCACCTTCCCAATGTAAGATTGCTCTTTGAGTTGGACACTCACTTATTCGGTGACGCCATCATGGATATTTGAATGTTTAGTTACCCTTAATTGTAGGATTACCTCCTTCTGTAAGGAATAACATGGAGAATTATTCTTAGTGGCGTTCTTCTAAAAGGTCTTCCTGAACTCATAGTCTTAACTATGAGTTGAGGACACTTTGTTTGCCATATTAGTTTTGATTATTATTTTCTCTTCCTTGATATATCTCTCAACATCAATGGATACCTAAAAGAGATCATCCATCTAGGCAAACTTGTGTATTGATATTCTATAGGTAATTTCTTAATTTAACCTACTATAAACCTAATTTTAGTATACTATTCACACTCTTTTTAATCAAGATTCAAGTATTGGTTTTGAAATACATCACATCCGGTCATTTTTCATATTCTCTCTTATCTTCACGTTAAGATCTTCTCCATAGTTTCCCTAAGTAATTTATGACTTGATGGGATAGATAGTTTGGTTACCGGGCAGTTTTTTTGGATTATAGAATCCTTGTTTAAAAGTCTTCACAAGTTCCAAATGGCCATCCGGTGAAAACATTGGTAAAAGGATGTTGGAAAAAATTTTGACTGCACCAACAACTCTAGCATATTGATTTTAGGATAGGTTTATCTTTTTCTTGAGTCCTAATGCACCCGAACTTATTTTGACCTATTGATCGAAAAGTTAAAAAATTAGAAGATATGGTTGTGCGGCCTACACTTTATCTAAACGACCTCAGATGGAAAATTTGACGTCACAAACACGTCCTAAAAATCAAATTTAGTGGGGTTACATAGTTCATTTGTAAATATCAAATTCTGAATATGTTTTAAAGGTAGAAAACAAGGTGTTAACTTTACTAGTGATAGGGAATGTGCAATCACATAAGAACCGATTGCGATCACAATAATTCGATCACAATACCTAGGACTACCATAGCAATACCTTTGTGCCTTAAGAAGATATAAATGGACCCTAATGTCATGATTTTTACAATTCTCAGTCATTCTTTAGAGCCAAAGACCCTAAATAAGTTAGATAACTAAAAATAGAGTCATGTGGGTGACTTGCGAGCTTGCTAAACATTTATTATTGAGATTTTAAGCTGGTTTAAGGTATGATTGCATCAAATTATTAGTGAATTTCCTTAGTTACAACCCAAAATCGAAATATATCTTAGGGCTTGATTTTAGACAAAAGTTTTCTTTGTTTTCACCTATTTCTTGAGGGTTATAATTTCTTTTTAATGTATGAATGTTGGGTTGACCTCAAAAATACAATTTCCATAAGTGGGACCCGCTTGAGTTTTTTGGTGTCATTTTATGACCAAAAATATAATGGTGTAACATGGGTATTATTATTCTCGTATTGATGAGTAGATTACGATTTTGATAGTGTCATGGCATTTTGGGATTTTAAAGTAAAGATACACATTGGTGAATGATGTAAGGGTTTACGGTTCGACTTTGAGATTCGATTATGTCTGCGCTTCTTCATAATATTATGCATGTTACTTATCCTATGTGAATGTGAATGTTATGATTGATTATTGGTAGAATGTCTTGGTATTGAATATTTAAGTTACGATTAGATGAGAATTTTGACCTATAAGTTGAAATGCTTAATACCTTTTTTGATACTATTGCCTTCTCCCTAGATTGAACTTAATTAAAGCATAGATATGATATAATTCTAGGTTTAGAATGTAGTTTATATGTAGGAATCATTGTTAGTATGTGTAATAACCCGTACTTCTACCATCTTAAATCTATCCTTAGAATGTCAAATACAAGTTTCAAAGATGAATCCACTTTTATAAATGTGGTATTTTCATGATTTTAATATATTTTAATGTGGAAAATTCAATAAGCTTTCCATCAATATCAAATTCCCCTAAATCCAACACTCGGGTGAAGAGTTAGAGCCTTTTTAGTGAGACAGTGCATCACCTAAGCCATCAGCGCGTCGCCGAGCCAGCTTAAAAGGAAATTGTCAATTTCTAGTGTTTCTCCATGATAGTGGTGCGTCGCGCCAAAGTTACAGGTCTCAAAAAAGGTGGAAACTTGATAGCTCCATGTCGCGCCACCGAGCAGATTCCAAATTATTTAGTTCCAGTGACTTGGCGTGATAGTGGCGCATCGCACCAAGGATGAAAATCGGGAAATTTTCACAAGAATTAAAATACGTGTCCTAGTTTTAAAAGGGTCTATTTCCCTATCCTATATAAGATAAAAAAACACGGGTTTGACTCTCCATTACACAAAAATATACTGTATTCTCTCAAAATCCTCTCCGGAACATATTAGGATTTTTATAGAAGATTCAAGTTCAAGAATTTCCTCCGTCAATCTTCGTGTATTTATGAACCAAGGTATGCATAGTGTTCATTCAGGGACTCCTTTCATCCATGAAGCCTAAGAATCTCTTTTCTAAGTTCAAGTTTCTTGATTTCTTTATGAATTTCTTGTTTGGTTTGTTTTACTTATGCTGAGAGTGATCAATTGAATTCAAATCAATGTTGGGTGATCAATGTTATGTGGAATTGATTTGTCTAGATGTATATTCATGTGAACCTATGATTAAAAACTTGGATGATAAAATTAGATGTTGAATCATGATGTTTAATTATTGTATAATGTTGTCTACATATAGTATGCCTACCATATGTTTGATTAAGTGCCTATATAAAGAAAAAGTGCATAACAAGCCTGATATTATGAAATCCTCATTTATGTACAAGTTTATGCATATCACATGTTTGATTAAGTGCTTCAATATATGAATTATGAATTGTATTTTTTGTCATGAATTAAAGTAATCCATGAATGTCAGTTTCTTTCCATCGAGTCTTGGAGGTACTTGTACCCGACAATTTAGCTATGTGCCTAGAGCCAGGTAAAGTTTTCATGATAATCTCAATCAAGCCATGATCAGTAGAATTTACTTAGTTACATGACTCAAGAAATCTTAGTAAATCCAGTATCCATTAGATCAGTCCTACTCAGTAATCTCACTAATCTAAGTAACCACAGTATTCCTAGTAATCTGAGTAACTTCAGTACTCTCAGTCAGTCCTCAGAACTCAGTACATTGCGTTAGTCAACAAAACTTAGTAAAATTAGTTTAGCTTCACTAAACAATACCATTAGTATCAGCTCATTTCAGATAATCACTTTAGTTCAGTTAATCAGTTCAGTGTCTTTCAGATGGGAGTAGGATTCAACACCAAGCATGCTTAGGGATGGGGACTCACCCGCTAGATAGGACTGAGATCCCTAAGAGAAATCCCTAAGTTCTAGAACTATGAAGACAGTATAGGGATGAGATGTCACCCATTTGATAGGACTGACATACTCAGGGATCACATCATTTAAATGTATAGTATAAATCCCAGGGGTCACCCGCTAGATTAGAACTAACTCCACAACAATTGTCTTTACTAGTGGCGCGGAACTGACACCCTTCCAACTAGGGTTATAGGTTAGACCTCAGTTAGCTTAGTATGGGGCATGTGGTTAGATGATTACCTCCCACACTATGAGTTTCAATCTCGATCTCAGTAATACAACTCAGATAGTTCTACAAATTTCAAGACTGTTAGATACAGTCACTTAGTACAGTACAAAACTCAACTAGTTCAATCAGAACTTAGACAGTTAAGTCGCTCAGTATTAGTATACTAGTTTTATGGAACTCATATTATCAGTATTCAGACTCAAGACTATCAGATAAAGTCAATCAGACCAGTTCTTCATAATCAAAACTATTAAACATAGTTATTTATGTATCAGTAATTATTCAGTATCTCAGTATTTAGTCCTATCAAGATCTCAGTTACAGTCACGTATTCATGCATGTATTCTCACGTTCATGTTAGTTAGTTAGTTATTATTGTTAATTCTTATAAATCATTACATTCATCCTACCTTACTTATATACCAGTACATTCAAAGTACTAACACATTTGCACTATTGTGTCTTATACCATAGGTTTAGAACCACGAGCGCCAGAGCATTAGTAGCATCCCAGTTCAGCAGTTAGAGTCATATGTAAGTCCTCATTCTTTGAGGACATTAAGATTACATTATTATTTTAGTTTTCAATTTATTTCAGTAGTCGAAGTTAGTTGGGGACTTGTCCCATCAACTCTTTATTTAGACAGTTTAGAGGCTTCCAGACTACAATATGCTCAGATAGCTATATTAGTTATTTTGGTATTGTTATACCATATTTTCAGTTATGTATTAGTATTGAACCTTATGGACTTTAAGTTCATGCTTCAGTAGTTATGATATTATTATTATTATTATTGTTATTAGTATTATTATTCAGTGCTCCGTTACAGATATCAGTCATGGGTTAGCTTGTGGTATTTCGGGGCATAGGCACCGCGTAATATTTTGGGTACTAGATTTGAGGCGTTACAAAATTAGTATCATACCCTAAGGTTGAACAGTGTCCTAGGAAGTATAAAGGTCACATCTAGTAGAGTCTTGTACATGTGTGTGTTGTGCACCACACTTATGTGCTGGAGGCTTTGAGATATTTTAGGAACAGTGTCCCTTCTTTTAGTATTAATTTCATTCCAGTGATCAAAGGATCAATGTTTAACTCTCACTCTAATCCGTTTCTCCCTTTATCCTATAGAACATGCCTCCTAAAAGAAGAAACGGGAATCAATCAACCCATCAGCTCAAAGAATCTTTGGGCAAACATATTTCTCATGTACAGTTCAAGGCTGCATTCACTACTTTTTCTAAGTCAGTTACTATTTAGAATGGATGACCAGCGTCATTCCAGCCAACCCTTTGGCCAATTCAGTTGTAGCCAGGATTCAGGACTTTATTTCAATAAACCCACCATCCTTTCTTGGGTCTAAGTCAGATGAGAAACCTCAGGAATTCCTAGATTCGATTCAGATAGGTGACTAATATCATGGGGGTGACTACAGTTGAGAGTGTTGAGCTAGTTGTATATCAGTTGTAGGATGTGCCTCATACTTGGTTCAAGTAGTAGAAGTCAAAAAGGGGAGATGATGTAGCGCCTATAGAATGGGATGAATTTGTCACTGCATTCTTAGAGATGTTCTTTCCCCTAGATCTTCATAAAGATAAAGTGTTAGAATTTATCAACCTCAGGCAGAGCAAAATAACGGTGAAAGATTATTCTCTTGAGTTTACTCAATTAACTAGATATGCCCCTAATTTTGTTGCAGACAGTAGGGCCAAGATGAGTAAATTTGTATCAAGGGTGAATGATAGCATGGTAAATGAGTGCAGATTCGCCATACTGAATAGACATAACTTTATCCAGACTTACGATCCATGCTCAATAGATAGTAGAGCAAAGGATTAAGTTGAAGAAAAAGTAGAATAAGAGGGCAGGGACTGGTAGTTTCTGCTTTGCTAAGCCTAAGTCAAAGGGTGGTAGCCGATCTCAATATAGTCATAATTTTTCATTCCTAACCCATCTTCAGCTAGTGCACCAGTATCCAAGCTCAGGAATAATAGTCATGATGGGTTGCCAGGCTCTGAGGCCTAGGGTAGTGAGAATATGAGTCTTACCTATCCATTTTGCGAAGAGCATGGTAAGAATCACTGAGGTGTATGTAAAGCAGGCAGTGAGGTATATTATTGATATGGTAAGCCAGGCCATAAGCTGTGGGAATGAAGAGTAAGGGCTCAGAAGGGAAAAAATTTAAGCCAGTAGGGCGTCACTTCCAGTACCATTAGTGGTCAGCGTTAGAATAGGTTTTATGCTCTTCAGACTCTCATGATTAAGAAAATTCCCCCGGCATAGATTTGGGTACATTATAGGTCCTTCATACTTATGATATGCATTGCTAGACCTTTTTCTCTCATTTTGGCTTAAGATTTTTCAGTATGAGTTAGTCAGTAAAACTAGCAATTTCGTATAGCAGTCAAACAGTCAAATTCCTATGGTTTGTTTTCAAACTTTCCATTTAATCATACTATTCTAAGTTTCGTGAATAAGACTGGTTCAAAGTAATACATCCTGGTGATTGTGAGCTTAGTTCAATTTCAGCATTATGTCTCAGTTTTGAACCCCAGGTATTCAGTCATGAATTAGTCGGTTGATGACCTGTGCATTACCCCAGTATCTCAGCAAAGTGAGAATTCTAAGAGGGACATAGTATCCCCAGGGGTAGATACACCATTATTTCCCAATGCTCTCATGTCTTAAATTCAATTTCTCTTTGCATAACGAATCCAGTTTGGAGTAGTGGGTACCTATAGGTTGACCTCCAGACTCTGATCTCAGCAGTAAGCCATTTATTAAAGGTATTAAGTTTAGATCATGATATTCATCTCATATATAACATTCCATACCCAGTTACACTCTTATGTTTCCGCTCATGCATATTTAGAAATTAAGCTCAGATTCAACCCCAGGTAGTATCTGTTCTTAAGCTTATCCAGTTTCATGTTTAGATTTCAGTTACAAATGTGATATTCAGTTCCATGCTCAGTTTTCATTTCAAACTTGGTATATTTACCCTTACATATTAAGTGGCATGGTCATAAGTCGGTTCAGTAATGTATTCATGCATCAGATATGCGTGATCAACTTATCAGTACTCTTAGTCATGAAGTCATACGTCAGCTCAGTCATAAAATCATGCATCAAATATACATGCTCAGTATGAATCTCAGTAATATCAGTTAGGTAGTAATGTTTCAGTTGTTCATGTTCATTATGTACTCTAGATTATTGTTTCTCCCATCTCAATCAGTCTCCTTCGAGGATGAATATTCCCAAGTGGGAGATATTATAATACCCCATACTTTTACCAGCTTAAATCCGTCTAAAAAATGTAAAAGACTTTTTTCAAAGATGAATCCACTTTTATACATGTGTTATTTTCAAGATATTAACTTTTTTTTTCATGTGGTAAATTCAATAAGACTTCCACCGATACCAAATTCACCAAAATCCCACACTCGGGCAAAGAGTTAGAGCCTTTTTAGTGAGCCAGTGTATCACCTAAGCCATCAGCACATTGTGGAGCTAGCTTAAATGGAAATTGTCAATTTCCAGTGTTGCTCTACGATAGTGCAATGTCGCGCCAAAATTCTAGGTCTCAAACAAGTTGGCAACATGATAGCTCCACGTCGCGCCACCATACAGATTACCAATTGTCCAGTTCTAGTGACTTTTCACGATAGTGGCGCATCATGCCAATGATAAAAATTGGGAAATTTTTACAAGAATTAAAATACTTATCCTAGGGTTAAAAGGGTCAATTTTCCTACCTTATATAAGCTGAAAAACATGGATTTGAGCATCTATTACACACAAATATACTCTATTCTCTCAAAATCCTCTCCAGACACATTAGGGTTTTTCATAGAAGATTCAAGTTCAAGAATTTCCTCCGTTAATCTTCATGTATTTACGAACCAATGTATGCATAGTGTTGATTCATAGACTCCACGAAGCCCAAGAATCTCTTTTCTAAGTTCAACTATATGGATTTCTTTGTTAATTTCATGTTGGGTTTGTTTTATTTATGCTGAGAATAATCAATTAAATTAAAATCCATGTTAGGTGATCAATGTTATATGGAATTGATTTGTATAGATGTATATTCATGTGAACCTATGATTAAACCCTAGGATGATGAAATTATATATTGAATCATGATGTTTAATTGTTGTATAATGTTATCTACGTATATTTGTCCTACAATATACTTGATTAAGTGCCTAGATGAAGGAAAAGTGCCCAACTAACATGATATTATGAAATCCCTATTTATATACAAGTTTAGGCATATCACATGTTTGATGAAGTGCTTCAATATATGAATTATGAATTGTGTTGTAGGTCGTGTATTCAGGTAAGCCATGCTATGTCAGTTTCTTTCCATCGAATCCTTGGGGTTCTTGTACCTGACAATTTAGTTGTGTACCTAGAGCCATATTAGGTTTTCACGATAATCTCAGTCAAGCCATGATCAGTAGAATTTAGTCTATCTCATGACTAAGGAAATTTCAGTAAATTCAGTATCCATTAGATCATTCCTACTTAGTAATCTCAGTATTCTTAGTAACCACAGTATTCCTAGTAATCTCTGTAACTTTAGTACTCTCAGTCAGTCCTCAAAACTGAGTAATTCTATTATTCAACGAAACTTAGTAAACTCAGTTTAGCTACGCTAAACAATACCATTAGTATCAGCTCAGTTTAGATAATCACTTCAGTTCAGTTAATTAGTTCAATGTCTTTTAGATAGGAGTAGGATTTAGTATCGAGCGAGCCTAGAGATGAGGACTCACCCGCTATATAGCACTAAGATCCCTAGAAGAAATCCCTAAGTTCAAAAAGTACATAGCCATCATAGGTACGAGATGTCACCCATTAGATAGGGCTAACATACTTAGGGATCACCCGTTAGCACATTTAAATGTATAGGACTGATCCTAGGGGTCACTCGCTAGATTAGGACTGACTTTAAAGCAGTTGTCATCACCAGTGGTGCAGTACTAACACCTTTCCAACCAGGGTTACAGGTTGGACTCCAGTTTGCTTAGTATGAGGTATGTCGGTTAGATGATTACCTCCCACAGTCTGAGTTTCAGTCACACTTTCAGTAATAGAACAGAAATAATTTTTTAGATTTTAAGACTGTCAGATACAGTCACTCAGTATAGTAGGAACTCAGCTAGTTCCATCAGAACTAAGACTGTCATATGCAGTCGCTCAATATTAGTATAATAGTTATATGAAACTCATGTTATCAGTATTCAGACTTAGGGCTTTCAGAAATAGTCAATCAGACTAGTTCTTCATAATTAGAACTATTAAAAACAGTTATTCATGTATCAATAACATAGTATAAGTCCCTTAATTTCTCAGTATCTCAGTATTCAGTCCTACCATGATCTCAGTTACAGTCACGTATTCATGCATGTATTCTCACGTTCATGTTAGTCCATTAGTATTGTTCATGCATATGAACCATTGTATTCAGCCTACCTCACTTTCATACCAGTACATTCAAAGTACTGATGCATTTTCTCTATAGTGTCTTATTCCATAGGTTTAGAAGCACAAGCACCAGAGCATCAGTAGTATCCCAGTTCAGTAGTCAGAGTCAGCTGTGAGTCGTCATCCTTTGAAGACATGATGATTAAATTATTATTTTTATTTTCCATTTATTTCAGTAGTCAAATTTAGTTAGGGACATGTCCCATCAACTCCTTATTCAGACAGTTTAGATGCTTTCATATCACAGTATGTTCAGATAGTTATTTTAGTTATTTTAGTATTGTTATACCATATTTTCAGTTATGTATTAGTATTGAACCTTATGGCCTTTTAGTTCCTATTTTCATAGTTACGATATTATTAATATTATTCACTAATCAGTTACAGATATCTGTCATAGGTTAGCTTATGGTCCTTCGGGGTCAAAGGCACCGTGTAGCATTGCAGGTACCAGATTCGGGGCGTTATAGTATAATTATCCTTTGTTGGGCTAATTTATTAATCTTTAAATTGTAATTTGGGTAGAATTGACATAAATGCCCATGTTCAAGATGAACTTCCTATCTTAGGATTGGTTGTGACCTACTAGATATCTAGAAGTTGAACGATATACCTTAGCCTAGTTTGGGGTATAAGTTGCCTAAATATGGAAATTGAGGGTTAGAAATGGGATCGTCCGACCAACCATAGGCTAAGACATATGTTAGACTTTGTGTACTTATGTATGAATGTTTGTGATAACTCTCAACTTATAGGTCAATTTAAGTGCAAGGCCTTTGTTGTCAATATAATAACCCAACATGAGTCAGGGTCGAATCCATAAGGAACAATGTCACTGGTGAATAGGTATGTTTGAAATGAAAGTACTTGGTAATTTAAACTTAAGATATAAATATTAGGGGGCTTTAATCATTTTCAAATGTGAAAGTAATTCCTAGGCTTGTAAGGGACTAATTCGAGACTAAGAAAAATTAAAGCATAATTAATTTGGCATGAATATTGGTATAATGCTATCCTAGGGGCAATTTATGCATATGTACATGATATTTTGGTGCAAAATCTAATCCTTGATGATGTGGTAGGCTAGGTTTAGAGTACTTAAGGATAGTTTGTCAACAAAATATATATTATATCACTCATTAACTTGTTTGGGAACCTAATGAGTGTGCCAATTAACGCCACCGAACACCTCAATTAGGCACCCCTATTTCTAGGATAGTACCCAAGGAATAGTCAACCTCATAATCACTCTAGTGTATAAGATAATGAATATTCGCAAACTAAAACCAATAATTATCTACTATTGCCTTGGTTCCCGCATCTCCCTTTAAAGGATGATGAGGGTTCCTAAAGTTCACCCAAACCCCTCTTTCAAGGATGGTTTGAGCTTTTAAAAACATGATATTTCCATCCATCAAACCGATTTGGGTATTAGGGGATTTCACCCATAAATCCTAACCAATTTACTCTAGCAATAGTAGAACACCTTATCACAAAACTAGAATCTACACAAATATATCGCAACCCACATACAATTGCACCCTATTCTAACATAATCTCAATAGAGGAAGAACTAGAAACTCATAAAGATAATAAACAAAAATATACCAAAATCTCCATCAATTTGAGTCATGAAAAATAAAGATAATTCAAACCACACTTTAAAAATCCAATGAATCCTCAATGGGATTCGCCAATTCTTCACTTTGGAAATTATCTAATTAATTATTGCCTCAAATTAGTATAAATTCAAGACCCAAGATCCAAGTGATAAATCCTAAACTAAGGATAGGCTAATGTGTAAGATAAAGATAGGATGAAAAATGAGCTAAAACCCCTATTGAATCCCTAATTCCACATTTGTAAAATATTATAAAAATGCCCTTCAAACTTTTCTGCTCTTACACGATCATCATATCTTAACACTGATCGTGGTACTGCTATTATGGTAGTCATATTGTTATTGCCCATTGTTTGACTTGATTACCTAACGCGATCGCGACCATCAGTCCATGATCACGTAACTGAGTGTCGACTCCTGGGCCTGCAATTTCAACTTTTGTTTTTTTATAACATTTCGTCACTTTCACCTTCTCCTTAGCTTATTTATATTATGTTTTCTTGCTCATCATCTCATTGCAATTTTTACCTACATAAATGAGCATTAAGGAAGAAAGTAACCACAAATCAATGAAAAAGCATGATAATTTAGTCTTAAAAAATGCTAGTAAGTTGTCAAATTGATGACTTATCAACACCCTCAAACTTAAAATATTGCTTGTACTCAATCGACCAAGAAAAATTCAACAAGATAGGGTATGTAACTTAAGTCCACCTAAAAGAAAAATATACTAAAGGAATAAGCTAACAAAGCTCTACAAAGACTTACCAAACATGTCATGACAATAAGTAAACCAAGCTTTTTCCAATAAGCACTTATTTATGAAGCATGAATTAAAGTTTGTATCAAACAAATCTTCGAAATCAACAAAGCATTTTACGAGGAAGGAAACAGAAAATATTCAAAAAATTTCTCAATCTTAAGAATGCAACTTACTTCACCCATTAACCAAAACCGAGAGTAAAACTTCACCTCCTACCCCCAATGTATCGATGCCGCTCACAAGCAAGAGTTAGTTCCACACAAATAAAATACTTTGAAAATTTTAAAGAAGATTCACACTCACTCTCTCATAGAAATTCAAAGTCAATCAGTAGAACCATAGGCTTGCCCTTCGTGTTTTTCGCCACTAATGTAGACTTACCTAGTTTAGAGTCACCAAGGTCTTGCGGGTCAAGATGATGGTTTAATGTGCAGAAAGGAATATATATGGATCAAGTGAGTAAAATATCCCCTTTAATGTAATTTCTCAACCCTTTGTATCAAAAAATTTTCAATTTATCCACCTTGTTCTCTCTCAAATCATTTATCATATTTCCCTAATTTTTTTATTATCATTTAAAAAATAATTCAAAGCCACCATTTTCTCTCTTTATTTCTTTCGATTTTTGAAGAGACTTTCTAACATTAAGTGCTACTTCGCCCCCTCATTTGCCTTATTTCTCTTCACATTCTATGGGCTAGGCTATACAACTTTACCATTAAGTATGTCTCTTGTCTCTTAAGAACATGATTTAACCAACCTACGTACACCTTTCTTGGCTCATCTTAGCATATCATAATCACCCCCCAAACTTTGAGTTTGAACAACCCTCATATTATTTTCTTAACTACATAAACAACCCTAAACTTTGGCTTTCGCCAATATTTCATTTCTTTGAATCATGCAATGCATCAAAGAAGGTTAAGTGCCCAAAGGAAGATTTTTAAAAAGGGCTTAAGTGTTTTATAAAGGTTATCATTAGACAAATAAAGAAAATGGGTAAAAACTCTCAAAGGGGTTAACTAGGGAAAAATGATAAGGTTGGAATTTGGCTTTGTGATGGGTAAAAAATGGCCTCGGTTCATTCTCCTAACCCTTCTTTTCTATGATTTTTCTTTGAACACACTCGGGGCAAATTCTAGCCTACACATATGTGCATAAATTATACAAAAATGTCTTCACACAAGGTATCATACTCATAGCAAAAAAGTAAATATCCCAACAAATTTGAGATTAATAAGTTACTCTTAGTCATGACTCATACTTCCAAAGAGAGAGCCAAAAATTGAATTTAATAGTCTCACTCAAAAGGAATCTCAAAAACATCCTTGATCTCTCTTCTTTTTCAAAAAGAAAATTATCATTTTATTTCTTGCCAATGACATTTTGAAAGAATTTTTGAGCTTTTGCCTTTTCCTAAACAACTAAAGAAATACTTGGGTGAATGCCAGACAACATTATCATTACACTTGCTTGGATTCTTTTCGTACAACTTCACATTACATTTATTTAGTTCATAAACGACTCATGGAACCAATGGAAATATAAATAACCCATTATCCTTAAAAATGGTGTCACCCAATCTATCATAGGTTAAAACAAACATTCATGTCCCCCGGGTTACTTAAACTTTACCCAGAGAGGCTTTAATATGAACACTAATTAATCTCACCATGGACCAAACATTCATCCATAATTTCAAACAAAATATGCCTGTTATACCACTTATAAAACCAATAGGACTTAATATACTCCAAAAATGATCAAACAATGCCCCAAGAAAGCTTACATTAGCCTTTACAAGCATATAAGACATTTCTCACTTATTGACATTTTAACAAACATGTGGTGTACATGTAAAGTGAGATCATGAATAGGTAAAATAACAAAAAATGTGAACAAGCCCAATGCACCAATTCATCACTAAAAATACCACTTATAATCATACTAATCCAATTAAATCACCCACCACTTAATTAAGCAAGCAAACCTCAAGTAGGTGTTTCATCAAACGCATGGTGTGCACTAGTGTATAAAAGCAAGAATTTTGCAATTTAGCATTTGAGACAAGGTACACATTCAAAAATCTTCTTCCCAACAACCACATTCTCCAAAATTGATATCAAATGAATTAAATTCAAATAAAAAAACCATGGAATGTGATCACCATTCATATTTTAAAGATCTTACCTTGTAAGCTTACTAAAGAGAGGAAAGTGATGAAACAAACGTCCAATATACGTATCCGGGTTTTATTCTTGATGCACCCATTCCATCTTGTGCTATCACCTACAAACATTCAAAAAATAGCAAAAAATGAATTAAAAACATTAGAAAACATCAAAAAAAATTCATTGGGTTGCCTCCTAAGAAGCGTATTAGTTAAATTCGTGGCATAACATCTTTTTCCTATTAAATTTATGTCTTCATTTGGAGTACTTGAAATGACGGACCAAATTTAGATGAATACATCTTTGAGGTATTTTGGCCAAGGGTGAGGACAATGAAATATTTTTTATCTCGCCACTTTGAAGATTTAAATCTTTTGCCCAACTTGATATCAAACTTTCTAATAGTTTCACTACGTAATTTTTTAGAGCATAAAAAATTCACTTTCTACACAAGAAATTTTGTATTTATTGGCCTTCAAGTGAGGGGCTTTATTTTTCCATTTCGGTATGAGAACTCTAAAATAAAGGAATTTTTCTCATTTTTTCCAAAATTCATTATTTGCTTGGGAGGTTCGAATTTCATCATATCCACCAAGTATATTGATGAAAAGTGGTTCGAGTAAGGTTTTCTCCCTAATTCCAGAGCTGCATCTATTTTGATATTCTCGCCCCGAAATGGACTAGAGCCTTCACAAAGGATTTTCTTGGCATTTTCTTTTGACTCTAGTACCATTTCCTCAATATTGGAATGATCAATCATATTTAGTTTTGTTAGTTAGGAAATTACTAAAGATTTATCAACATTGAACTGATATGGAAGAGTGGGAATACCCATGCTATTTGAGTAATTTGCCTCCACACCTATTTCCTCTACCATGTGTCTGGATACATGAGTTGTAACTTATCCCTTATTGTTTCTACCTGATCTAAGATAAGTTAAAGCATTGCTTTAATCCCATTATTTCCTATGCTTCATTCTTTCTTAGCTTCATCATAAAACCTATCCTAATAATAAGAAGAACTAGAAATCTGGTTAGCATAATAGGTGTAGGGGACATTTTGGCAAACACTTCAATATACATCATGAACACTACATAATGACCAATTATACTCCCAATTAGATCTAGATGGTGTACCCATCTTTTTTTCGAAAGTATATCTACAATCTTGACAAAAGTAGGGTCCATCACAATATGGAAATGGATCATCAAGATAATACTTACAACCACCAAACTCACTATAATTACCCTTTAGGTCATTGTCCATATTCTTGCTTATTTTGCCGATAGAACATCACTATAGCCGCCCCATGTTATTAGTGACTTACTGGAATTGATAGATTCGTTACCTTGCAGTTCATTTGGTTCCTTGAAAAACTTTATCAATTTGAAGTCTTCATTGGTACTAATTGACCAATAAGGAAAAACTTTAGAAATCGACCTTAAATATGAATCTGACTTTCCTAATGAATCTGGAACATAAAAAACTTATGTGAATACATATCTTCTTTGTTTTAAATAGACCTCAAATATATCTCGAGGCATTGGCCAAAGCTCAAAACCAAGCTCCATGCTTCAGCTATGCCTTGCATAAATTTCAATGCCATGACCACCGAGGTTAGGGTATGACCACAATGCTGCAACTGCGGCTAGAAGAAGGGTACGATCGCATTACTTGAGGCTGTGTGGAACCTATTTAAAGGATATTTTGTCTGATTTATTTTTTATTTGTGCCTCCTTCTTGAACCCTTAAACCCTAATATATAGTTAAATCTTCTAAGTGAGTCTTATGGATTGATTTTGAGCTTAAACAACTTGTGTAATCAAATTTTAATACTAATCTAAGGTAAGAATCCATCTAGTTGGTGTTAAATTATTGATTTTTAGATTGGAAACACCTAAATTATTGAGGCTTAATTATACCAAAATATGTAATAAATTTACTCAAGTGTCTTAAGGGTTATAACTTCCTAATGATATATAAGTAATGGGTTAGTCTCGGAAACTCATTTTCCAAAGGTGGAACCCCTTAGGGGTTTGATGTGCTTTTGAGCCCATGGTACAATAGTGCCATAATGGGCATTACTATTCTTGTTGTAATGCTTAGAATATTTTTTAAAGATGGTTTTATGATAGAAGAAGCTTTTAGGAAAGGAAAAGAAAAGGTTTTTGCTTTATTAGTTTCTTGGACTCAAGGTAGGTTAGGCTTACTTGTATTTAGATTGAGCTTAATTGAAGTATAATTTTTTATACCTAAAGAGATTGGGTAGAGTTTAGATGATAAATTGTTGAATAGTGATATTGGAGATTAGTTGATTCTTATAGGTTTTTCAACTTTCAAGGTGTGATGCTTGACCCTTAGCCCAGAACCTTGGATTGTCTACTTATAGTCTCAAGAATAGTAGGACAATACTCTAGTTGCTCAGATAGATGAGAATGATGTTGCTCCTAAAACTTAAGAGTATGTTGACCTAGCTATTTCTTAGTTAGTAAATAACATTGGTGTACAGGTGGAATACTTGAAGAAGATTTCCCCAGTATGGCTTAGTAAGGATTGATAGGCCATTATGTTATGATTTAGATACCTTAGCCTAAAATTGGGGTAGATGCTAGTCTTGTGATAGTGAATTTTTCGTTCTTGGGATTTACGAGTGGGACTTGACCTAGCAAAAACTTGAGCTATGAAATCTCTTAGAAACCTAGATACTTGATGAATTTCTAAGTTATGTTGTTGAGATTATAATGGTTAAACCCAGCGGTTGAATTATGCGTATAGTCGATGGTTGGATAATGTGTACACTTGATTGATTATCTTATGGTCATGTTATAGATAGACTTTGAAAAATGGTGATTATGTATATCATTTAGATACTTATGCTCATGCTTTTACTCATATTATATGGCAAGGGTTCGTAGTGAATTATGATGGTATATGCTACTTTATATCCCTATTACTCTATTATTGTGGCTTGTAAATATTTATTGATTTGACTATATATATGGATGGTATGGCAGTTCTTGGTTTAATCTAGAGCATATGGTGATGTAATGATAATGCCTGGTAAATCTGAAATTTATACTAATGTTATGATGATGCCTGGTGAATTCAGACGACATGTTAATGTTTTGATGATAATCATTGAATATAGAGGATATGTTGATGTCATGATGTTGCATGGTGAAATGTTATGATGTAGCCCGATGAATTCGGAGGAAATTTTAATGTTATTATATTGCTCGACGAATATGAAGGATATGGTGATGTTATGATGTTCTAGGTGAATTAGAAGGCTATGTTTATGTTATGATGATACCCAGTGAATCCAAAAGAGGTAATGATGTTATGATTCTATGTGGGTCAAATTTACAAAAATGTTTTGTTATTTATTGAGGTTAGTCCATGTGGGGCCAAACTAATCATGTACTTGAGACATGATGTCTACCATAGTAAATTGCTACCCTTTCCTTGTTCTTATTCACTAAATGAGAGTTGTGGCCATTCTTGACTCTAATTGGTAACAAGAAGAATTTATGCCTGTTATTGGGTTAAGGCTAATTTGTATGTGTAATCTTGTGTAGACCAAAGGCTCACCTAGTAAACTTACTTGACTCGAATTAATAATGATGTTTTGGAATTCTACCTAGTAAAGTAGCTGATTTAATTGTGAGTTTTCTCTAATAAATGTCTATGATTTGAGTAATAGAGGCCTTGTTAAATAGTCAGTGGATCTTAGTTTTTATAATATGGAAACTAGTCCCTAGGGTATTAACATGCTTTATGATGATAGACTTGGTATTGTATGATGAATAGATGAATTGACATCTAGTATGTGATGTTGTGGTGGTTTATTTAATGTTTCATTAAATGAGAACTCTAGATAGATAATGACCTTATAATGGGTGATTCTTTATTAGCCTTGGTAACTTGTAGCTTTTCCTAAATTGATGTCTAATAAGTATAAAGATTTCCATAATAGCAGTTCATATGAATTTGAGGTTTGCTAATATAGACTAATCATGGATTTTATTAAAGAATTAAAGGATAAGTAACCTTATACCTATGCTATGGCAATATCAATTTTGTTGTGATTAAGCTGTGGTATTGATATTGATAGCAAGCCTCGATAAAAGGCTATGATGGAGATGGGAACCCACATTTTTGGGTGAGTTTATGTGTGTGTGGTTATGACTTGATATATATATATAAATATATATATATATATATATATATATTCATGGATTGATATTTTAGTGTACTCTTCAATTGTATGGAACTTCATGATGAGTTCTTACATTGCATTCTTTACGTG
This sequence comes from Capsicum annuum, assembly GCF_002878395.1. NCBI lineage: Eukaryota > Viridiplantae > Streptophyta > Magnoliopsida > Solanales > Solanaceae > Capsicum > Capsicum annuum. The sequence continues at coordinate 157,951,008 of NC_061113.1, forward strand.
TACTCTTTGATTGTATGGGATGTCGTGATTAGATCTTTATTCTTTTCTTTTTTATGCTGCCCGATGGTATAGGATGTCGTGGTAAGTTCTTGTGCTTACATGCTAATGATGGTTGGTGTTGATTATGGTAATTATTTGGTTTTATTTATATATTTAAGGTTTTATGTTTCAAAAACAATCATTTATTTGTATGATGGATATGGTACATATGGATATGATACCTTATACTATTTCCCTAGTAGCTTTGTTATTTTATTTAGTGGTATGGAAGAAGATTCAGGTACGATTTATGTACCTTGACTTTATGTTATTGTCTTACCTTATATTTACTTTATATTATTATTTAGCTTAGTCAGCCAATGATGCCTACTGAGTATCCATGTGTGGTAACTCATACTATACTTCTGTACCTTTTTTATGCATACCTAGGTTCTAGTTGATGTGAATAAGTCGGTTTATGCCGAGTTGACCATTCGGAGATAGGGTGAGCTGTTAGAGTTTGAGTTGCCATTTTCCCTTCTATCATTATTTGTTTTTTGTTTTTGAGACAAATGTATGATTTTATTTAAGACAATTAAACTTTGAGTTGTAAAATTCTATTGTTAAGTATAGACGCTCTTGTACTAATACTATTAAGTCAACGGATTAGTATTTGAATTCCACTTGTCTTTAGCTGTGGAATGTCAATCTTTATAGGTGTTCGATTATATTGTCCATGTTTGACATTTGTACAAAGGTGATCCATTGCATTAGCTCCAAGTTATGATATCAACTTACCTACCGATGGGATGTGGTAAGTTCTATCAATACTCAAAAATTGGGTCATGATAAATTGGTATTAGATCCTAGGTTTCCTCGGTAATATTTGTACAAGAGCAAGCGTCTAAAAGAGTCTTGCTGATCGAAATGTTGATATATGTTTCCTATCTTTGGGAGGCTATGGGACATTCTTAGGAGTCCTTCGATTATTTCACTCATATCGTGCTGAGAGTCTGAATTGGTTTTTAAGATATTTTGTTTACCTTACATTTTAATAGATGCCTAGGACACGTACTTTAATGATACGTGAGGAGGGTCCTGAGACCTAAATTCATGATGTGTCTAATCTTGGGTGTATTTATACGCCTAAGACCATAATTTATCAATATTTTAGCTATGTTTAGAGAACAAAGTGCCTAGTTTATAGTGTTTTTACTCTACTTCTATGTAACTGAGCTAACGGATGTGATTAGCATGATTTCAGGTATTAATGAGGTAGATGAAGACATTATGGGACTATGGAATGCGGATGGCATATGAAACAAGAGAGAGTAGCAACGTGGACCAAATGTGGCGCCTAGACACTACAATCTAGACCAAAAGTGATGCATGGGAACTTTCTCCCAGGAAAATTTGTCATTTATAATAAGTTTAGGACTTAGAAGGAAATTATGAGATAGAAGGCTATTAAAAGACTTGTTGCTAAATTTTTATTGAGGATTCACATTTTGTATTATTTTAAAAACAAGAGAAAGCAGCTTAGCTTGAGGAGAGAGAGAGATAAACGTTTTTCTCTCTTATTTTCGCTATTCATCTTCTCCACCAAGATCGTTCTACGTTTTGGTATGATGAATATTTCTATTGTGATTTCTATTTTATTCATAAGTAGCTAAGTTTATTTGTTAGGGTTATGTAAACCTTGTAGTATACTCTCTATTGCTATGGGTTTTTGAATTTATGATGTGTTAATCCACTTATATCATTACTCTCTTCGTTATGATTGAATTCTCGTGGTTGCAAACATAGGGAATATGCCATTATAGTAATAACTTGTTCAATAGAAAAGTTACTGTTTAGAAAAGACAGTAGTGACAAGAAAATAGGGTTTCCAACCTTTATTTTACATGTTAATGCCTTAGCAGGATTAACTACTTGGAGAGTTCGTACGATTAGTTGTACACTTTGGATTCGAGAGAACTAAGGTGAATAAATTCTTGATGGTTGAGAAACACTTGGATTTAGAATTAGAAAATATCTCTCTAAAAGCGCATGCATGTATAAATCCTTATTACTCATAGTTAATAGAGAAGTAAAAGATACAATGTGGTCATAACCTTAACTTTACATTCTCTGTGATCAAATATTAAAACACATATTTCTTCATTGTTATATTGTAACTATCATTTCAAATTTAAACCAAAACCCCCATTAAGGAACCTCTGACCAATAGTCCAGTAACAACTACAATATTTAGTAACATAGTATTCCCTGTGGGATTCGACACCCAACCTGGTTGGGTTCTATATTTGACAGCGATCGCTTACTCTCTCATCACAGAGGTGTAATTTGGGCATATTAAATTTTGGTGCCGTTTTCGGGGAATACGATTGTCAACTAAGTTGTGCTTGTTAGTTGACCTTTTGGTTAAGCATTCCCAAAATTTTACTTTTTGTTTGTTGTTTTTATGTTGATCAGGTTGAGTGTATTGCATGCCAAATAAATGGAGATCGGGCCACTCATTATTAACTATAAATCCTGAACCACATCTCATTAGCATAATGGATGTACAACAAGACCCTGAAAGGATAGCTGCTCAATAGGAGCAGGCTAGATTAGCTGCATTTGTAGCTGCGCAAGTAAATCAATAGAATGCTGATAACCCAGGTCAGATATGAAATCTTGATGATGAGGACCTGGGTGATGATGAGTTATTAAATCCAAGGCGTTCAGATGATGTGGCTGCACTAGTGAACAGGAATATCAATAGAGATCGTCAAGCTAGGATGAGACCAGAACGCCGAGCTATGCAAGTTTCTTTTGACGATGATGATGATGACTTAGATGGGGCTGGTGCCATCAGGCTATTATTTCTCTGCCAGTGGAATGCAGATCCAAGTTCAATATTACTAGCACTATGATCTAGCTATTGCAACTCAAAGGGTTATTTGGTGGACTTGCAGGCGATGATCCGAATATGCATCTGTTTAATTTTATCTCAACATGCAAATTGTTTGACAATCCAAGGGTTTGAAAGAATGCGATTCGGCTGTGTTTATTTCCATTGTCTCTATCTGGAGAGGCAACTCTATGGTTAAACGAGCTAACTCCTGACTCTATTACCAATTGGAGGCAACTAAAAGATGCTTTCCTAGAAAAATTCTTTTTGCAGTCCAAGAGAGCACAATTAAGAGATGAGATAAGAAATTTTAGACAGCTTCCAACTGAAGCTCTCCACGAGACTTGGAAGAGGTTTAAGAAGAAGCTGATGCGATGCCCAAATCATCATATGACCAATGTCCACTTGGTGGAGATATTATATAGGGCTTTGAATTTGGTGACTAAGCCAGTAGTAGATAATGCTGCGGGTGGATCATTCATAGACCTTACTTTTCTTGAGGTATCTGACATGTTGGATCGTATAATAACACAGAGTAGAGATCATATAGCAAGCTCTACTATATCTATTAGCATGACTGCAGAACAGAGGCGAAGAGAAGAAGAGTGTGACAAGGATATGGCTTACATGAAAACACAGATGGACCTTCTCACTAAGCATTTATTATCAGGAAAGACAGAGAAGGTTAAAGTTGTGGCATCATAGGGAAGGGCTGACTCCAATCCTGAGGAAGAAGCCAATTACTTGAACAATCAGATGGGTTTCCTAGGTAGTGGCCAAGGAAACCAAGGTTGGAACCATTAAGGAGACTGGAAGAATAAAAGTGATAGGAGTGGACTGTATGTACCTCTTGGAAGTCGTGATAATACTACCACCAGTTCAAGCAAAATGTCGATGGAGGACATGATGGAGAAACTATTAAAGGGAGTTAAGGCGGCAATTTCTGGGGTGACTACTATAAAGAGTGACGTATCTTCCATAAGTCAACACGTAAATTTGCACTCCGTTGCTATTAAACAATGGGAGCAGCAGATGAGCCAATTATCTGCAGCAATCAACCAGACAGAATAGGACTCTACCAAGTGATATAGTTAAGAATCCAGGGAATGCTTGATTGTGTATGGCCATTACCACTAGGAGCTGTAAGATGTTATCTAATCTAGGTTTGGGAGCTTTCTCTTATACTGATGAGGTTGAAATGTATTGGGAGATGGTTGATAATCTCCAGTGGTGCCTGTGGAGTTGGGTGATTTAAAAAAGAAGAGTGCGAAAGTTGAACAACCAACTATGCCGAAACATGTTAGTGATGTGGAGCAAGGCTTAAGAAAATAGGTAAAAGTTGCTTCAACTGAAATCCCAAAGCCGCCATCCCCATTTCCACAATGATTAAAGAAGAATGAAGATGATGGCAAGTTTAGCAAATTTATGGCTATATTGAAGCAGTTAACAGTGAATGTACCCTTAGTTGAAGCACTGGAACAGAGGCCCGGATATGCTAAGTTTATGAAAGACCTGTTGACAATGAAAAGGACTTTGAGTTATGAAATGGTAGACAATCTTCATCATTGTAGTGCTATTACTACAAGATCTATTGTCTAGAAGAAAGCTGATCCGGGAGCATTTACTATTCCATGTACGATTGGATTGCTAAAGTTTGAAAAGGCCCTTTGTGATCTTGGGGCAAGTATCAATCTTATGCCATTGATAGTTTTCAAGAAACTAGGTTTGGTAGATCCTACGCGCACTAATATGTGTCTTCTAATGAAGGATAGATTAGTAAAAATGCTGATTGGGATTCTACATAATGTACTTGTAAAAGTTGTTGATTTTATATTTCCTGCCGATTTTGTAATTCTTGATTGCGAAGTGGAATTTAAAGTACTCATAATTTTAGGTAGGTCTTTCTTAGAAACTGGAAGGGTGTTAGTTGACATAGAGCTGAATGAGCTAAAATTTAGGCTCAATGAGAAAGAAGTTAGCTTTGAAGTATGTCGGTCTATGAAACAACAAAAGGAGATGAGTGTCTTCTCAATTGTTGATGTATTCTATGAAGATAAGTGAGATGTACCAGTTAAGGATATGTCTTTTGGGGAGACCATAGCTGGTTTGGTTGAACTTGCAAGTAAGGATATGAGTGACTTCAAAGTGGTTGGACTAGGAATAAAGCATTGTCTTGATCCAACAAATAATGTACAAATGGTATCATCGATGTATCTTGATAAAGTATGAGTATTCAATATAATCAAGTCGTGCCGTGATGTGAAATCGGGCGCTACATGGGAGGTAACCTATGATTTTATTTTCACTTTGTCATGTTAAACAAAAATGCAAAAAAAAAAAGTCGATCCACGACTGAAACTACGGCTCTTGGTAGGAGGCAACCCATCTTTCTAATTATTTTTGTTGGTTTTGATTAAGTGTAGGTGCATAAAGTACTAAGAAGGAGATTAGTACCAATTTTAATTTCGAAGTGAGCTATGTCAATGGTGGTAAGTTTAGAAGTGCTGGGAACATTACAGGTAAGTTTGATTGGTCAAATGTGTAAGGCTCAAGCACGATTCACATTAGAGTCGCACCTCGAATTATGTTAATTCAACCCAAAAAAAATTATGGTGCAACTTTATTTTGTGACTTTCAATGAAGTCTGTGGTGGTAGCCTAGGGATCGGGCCAAGAGTGCGCAGCATTTCCAATTGCCTATGCTCACTGCCTCACTTAGTAGATAGGTTAGGCACTGCCTATGTCAACATAGGCAATAGGTGAGGCGCCGCTTGTACCATTACCTATGCTCACTGCCTCACTTAGGCGATAGGTTAGGCACCACCTATGTCAATATAGGCGATAGGTTAGGAGCCGATTGTACCATTGCCAATGCTCACTGCCTCACTTAGGCGATAGGTTAGGAGCCACCTATGTCAACATAGGAGATAGGTTAGGTTCCGCATATGTCAACATAGGCGATAGGTTAGGCGTCACTTGTACCATTGCCTATGCTCACTGCCTCACTTAGGCGATAGGTTAGGCACCGCCTATGTTAACATAGGCGATAGGTTAGGCGTCACTTGTACCATTGCCTATGTTCAATGTCAACTTAGGCGATAGGTTAGGCACCGTTTATGTCAACTTAGGCGATAGGTTAGGCGCCGCCTATGTCATTGCCTATGCCCACTGGCTGGTTACTTTGCTACTTGTTTTATGAGAAAAATATTACCAATTAACTTTGCTATTTGCTTTAATAATAATCTCCATGCAGGTGGCATGACTCCTAATGTGAATGAGAAGTACTACTAGCCAGGTTTTTTATCTTTTTTTTTGCACTGGGGACAGTGTTGAGCATAAGTATGGGGTGGCTGGTTACTTTTCTAATTGTTTTGTAAGAAAATAAGACCTTCTCCTTAGTATACTTCTTGATAGGATTAGTTATTTTGTTTATTTTATTTTGTTATTTATTTAGTCATAATTAGGTGCTTTTCTCGATGATGGATGGATGACGACCATCTTAAGAGAAAATTAGTCATTTAATTGCATGTAAATGTTCTTGTGGGTCACATAACATTATAACATAATTATGTGATAGATCATTACCTATGAAACACCTAGGCTCTACTTGTGACTCTTGGTGCGATTGTTGGTTTTAGTTGAATTCTTGTAATTGTTGGGTCGAGAATCTATAATGATCCTAATTGAGTTGAACATGTGCCATGAGTGTGTAAGACTATTGTATATTCCTTATTGCAACTGATGCTAGAACTTGCCGGGTGTGTGTGCAAAGCAAAATAAAGATTGTAAGTTTAGGAGATGATATAGGAATTTCTTTGATAGCCATTGTTCATACCTTCTTTTGACCTACCTTTGTACATTGTCTTAGCTAGCCCCGTTGAGCCTTTAGCTTGTTCTTTTGTTATCCTCATATGTATCCTATTCCATTCTTTAATAGACCGTAAGTTGATCCAAAAGCTCCTAAGAGCTTTAATGTAAAATCAATGTGAGTTAGGAGTTTGACAATAAGGGGAAAAATATGAAATAGATGCCCCAAAGTCTAGTTATTGGATTGGACAATTGATGTGGGTGGGAGTAGCTAAAATTGATGAAAAAGTTCATAATTTTATCCCAGACATATTACAATGAACCTGTTTTGGCTCTGGTCCTTCTTGGACATTGTGCACCTCAACTAAGGAAAATTGCTTAAGTTGAGGGTAGCTATTATAGGGGTACATAACATGAAAAGGGTGCAAAAAAATATATTTGAAAGGGTTGCACACTTCCACCATAGTGTTATTAATTAAGCATAACAAGTTGGGGTGAAGAGCAAATCTACGAAGATAGCAGAAGTGGAAATAGGTTGTTGGAGATTGGTCTTAATTGAATAATGTAGTGTATTAATTCGCTTAGGGAAGATAGTCACTATTTCTGGCCAAAATAGTTCCTACCCATCCTTTAGCCTACATTACAACCCGTAAAAGACTTATAGGATCCTAATCTTAGCATTCTGCTATTAGTGGAGTATTACACTAAGGGCAAGCATATGGTCATCAATTGTAATTTGAGATTCTTTATGAGAGTGAGAGCAACTTGACTCTTGTACCCATTTTGTTAGAAATTTCATGATTGTGAGGGATTATGGGTAACTTTCTTGTTGTGAGGACACATGGTTGATAAAGGTTGGGTAATTTATATGATTTCTATACTTAAATGATATGCATGAAATTGCCAACTTAATAAGTCTATTCTTGAGTGTAGGTTGTCTCTAGTAATGATTCCTGAATATACTTCATGTTCATATTTGTTGGGTGAGACTATTTGAGCATCTTGTCTTCCTTTGTGGGTGCTAAGGATTGTATAGTATGTATAAATGGATATGTTGTTCGAGGAAGAACAAAGCTTTAAGAGTGGGGTGGTGATCTTGGTTATATTTATATGCCTAAGCACCATAATTTATCCATATTTTAGCTATGTTTAGAGAATAAAGTGCCTAGTTTATTATGTTTTTACTCTACTTATATGTAATTGAGCTAACCAACGTGATTAGCATGATTTTAGGTATTAACGAGGTAGATGAAGACATTATGGGACTATGAAATGCGTATAGCATATGAAACAAGAGAGAGTAGCAACCTGGACCAAATGTGGGGCCTAGAAACTATAATCTGGAGCAAATGTGATGCATGGAAACTTTCTCCCAGGAAAATTTGCAATTTATAATAAATTGAGGACTTAGAAGGATATTATGAGATAGAAGGCTATTAAAAGACTTGTTGCTGAATTTTTATTGAGGATTCACATTCTGTATTATTTTAAAAACAAGAGAAAGTGCCTTAGCTTGAGGAGAGAGAGAGAAATGTTTTTCTCTCTTATTTTCGCTATTGATCTTCTCTATTAAGATCGTTCTATGTTTTGGTATGATGAATATTTCTATTGTGATTTCCATTTTATTCATGAGTAGCTAAGTTTATTTGTTAGGGTTATGGAAAAATTGTTGTATACTCTCTATTGTTGTGGGTTTTTTAATTTATGATGTGTTAATCCACTTATATCATTTCTCTCTTCATCATGATTGAATTCTCGTGGTTGCAAACATAGGGAATGTGCCATTATATCAATAACTTGTTCGATAGAAAAGTTACTATTTCAAAAAGAGGGTAGTGATAAGAAAATAGGATTTCCAATCTCTATTTTATACGTTAATGCCTTAGCAAGATTAACTACTTGGAGAGTTCATATGATTGGTTGTACACTTTGGATTTGAGAGAACTAAGGTGAATAAATCCTTGATGGTTGAGAAACACTTGGATTTAGAATTAGAATACATCTCTCTATAAGTGCATGCATGTATAAATCCTTATTACTCATAGTTAATAGAGAAGTAAAAGCTACAAGGTGGACATAACCCTAACTTGTCATTCTTTGTGATCAAATATTAATACACATATTGCTTCATTGTTATATTGTAACTATCATTTCAAATTTAAACCAAAACCCCCCATTCAGGAACCTCTAACCAACAGTCCAGTAACAACTACAATACTTAGTAACACAGTATTCCCTGTGAGATTCGACACCTAACCTGGTTAGGTTCTATATTTGACAGCTACCGCTCACTCTCTTATAAGAGAGGTATAATTTGGGCATATCAGTGTTCCTAGTTAGGGATTAGGGTGTTCTTCGCCAGGATCCTATTCTTTTACTTGAGTTATGACTACTCTACCTCAACTAGCGGTGGGCCAGGGTCCAGCCCAAGCTCCATCGAGATTCATCCCCTTTTTTTCCTTAGGGATGCTTTAGCTAGCTATTGGGTATTGTTGATAGTTCTTAGTCTACTAGAGTAGGAGTGAAGCCAGCAGCTACAACTTATAGAATTGAGGTTCATCCTATTCTGGTTAATGTTCAGTCAATAATTATTCAGCCAGTTGTGACCCATTCTGCTATGTCTACTGAGGAGCAGAAAAAGCTGGGTAGATTCTTGAGATTGGCATCACCTAGATTTTTTGGTGCTCCTAGATAGGATGCATTCAAGTTTCTGACTGCTTGTAAGGATAGGATTTGTGGGTTAGGTCTTGTGGTGAATCGTTGTGTGGAATACACCTTATTTTAGTTGGACTTGTATACTAGGAACTGGTTGAAGGGTTTATGAGTTCTAGACAAGTTGGATCTTTCCCTTTCAAAGTTGGATCTTTCCCTTTCTCTTAGGCTTAATTCTCTAATATGTTCTTGGAGGAGTTTATGCAGCATAATATCACATATCTTCTGAGAGATCAGTTCTCTTGATTTAATCAAGGTTTTATGACAATCAATAAGTGTGAGGCTCATTTCTATGAGTTTTCTAGGCATGCGACTTCTATCTTTGATACTGAGTTTGAGAGAGATTGATGCTTTGTAAAAAAATTAAGAATTCTTATTTAGATTGCTACTCAGAGTTTGGTTGTTGAGGGTAGGACCATTGCTCAGGTTGCTAATTATCCTAGAGTCATAGAGGACAAGTAACATGAGGGTCGTGATTAGGGGCCCAAGTATCATGGCAGATTTGGTGGGAGTGGTAGCCCTTCCCAATTTAGAGGTGGTATTCCTTATGATGGCATCCTTTTTGTCCCTATTTTCAGCCTCAGGTTAAGATCAATCGATAAGTATAGACAACTCTTCAGACTACTGATGGGGATCAGCTTATTTGTTGTGGGCGCCCTAGTAAGGGTGACGATCAGTATTTGAGGGGTTCATCTATGGGTTATTCTACGCGTGATGGCTATGTTGGATTATCTACATTTGTGAGTTCTAGTTTATCTCATGATTTTTGTTTTTATTATGGACTTCTTGGTCATTTCTCTAGAGAGTTCCCTAGTCTTGTAGTGATGGTTATTTTAGCTCGAGGATCTACTCCTATTAGGGAAATTCATCCCTCAGGTAGAGGTGTTTCGTAATGTCATAGAGGTGGTTCCCAGGGTGCTCTAGTTGGTACTTAGAAAAGTAGGAAAGGTAGTCATTCAGGTGCCCAGCCCAGTGCGAGCATAGTAAGATGTATATAGTACCTGCTAGGAATAAGGCTATGGCTTTAAATGCTATAGTCATATGTGCAAATTTTGTATGCTGCTTGTTGGATCTTAATTTATTTGTTCCTAGATCCATTTATTCTTATATATCTGCCTATTATGCACTATGATTAGAGTTGTTCATTGATTTTTTTGCAGTTTCATTGGATGTATGTACTCACGTAGGTGATTCGTTAGTAGTGCATTGGGTATTTAGATCATGTGATATGACTGTTAGTGATGTTGACACTTATGTTGATCTTGTTATTTCAGATATATTAGATTTTGATATGATTTTGGGTGTGGACTGTTTATCCCACTGACATTCAGCCATGGATATTTTTACAAAGATCGTTACCTTAGCCATGCCCATCATAGCCCCAGTTGTGTGGTAGGGAGTGGTTAGCCGCGAGCCGATAGGGATTATTTCTTATGATTATTCAAGCCAGTAAAGGGGTTGCAAGTCTTATTTGTCTTATGAAAATATCATTCAATGCTGATGTGTATTGATTATAGGCAGATTAACAAGGTGACAGTGAAGAACCATTATCCCATGCCTTCCATTGATGATTTTTTTGACTAGCTTCAGGGCACAACAATATTCTTTAAGATATATTTGAGGTCCGGTTATCATCAGTTGAGGATTCGGCTGAGGATATCCCAAAGAAATCCTTTAGGACCCGTTATGGTCACTATGAGTTTTAGGTGATGTATATTGGGCTAACTAATGCCCCACCTGAATTTATGGACTTGATGAATTGTGTATTCAGACTACATCTACATTTCTTTATTATTGTGTTCATTAATGATATGATTGTGAATTTGAGGAGTAGTGAATAGTATGCGCAAGATTTTAGAGTTGTGCTCTAGGTTTTACAAGAGCATGCGCTTTTTACAAAGTTCTCCAAGTGCGAGTTTTGGCTTGAGTCATTGTCTTTTCATTGACACATGGTCTCTAATAAGGGTATTACGTTAGACTTAGTAAAGATTTTTGTTATTTATGATTGGGCTAGGTCTACATCAAGGTTTGTAGGTTTATTAGGTTGGTTGGTTATTGTAGATGGTTTTTTGAGAGTTTTTCCACCTTATCAGCCCTATGACTAGATTGACTTGGAAGGAACTTCCCTTCTGATAGTTTGAGGAGTGTTCGTTGGGGTCTAAAATGCTAAAGAATTGTCTTACTTTAGCCCTGATGTTAGCACGTAAAGTTGAGGGAGAGAGATTCACTGTGTTTTGTGATGCATCTGGTGTTGGCCTTTGTTGTTTGTTATTCAGTAAGGTCATGTCATTTCCTATACTTTTAGACAACTTAAGGAGTATGAGCACAACTATCCTACTCATGATTTGGAGTTGGTGGTGGTACTTTTCACTCTCAAGATTTGGAAGAATTACTTGTATGGTATGCATTGTGAGTTTTCACCGATCATCGTAATCTTTAGAATTTGATGACCCAGCAAGAGATTAATGCTAGCCAGTGTAGAAGGATGGAGTTGCTAATGGTCTATGATATGTTTATCTTGTATCATCAGGGTAAGGCAAATATTATGGGGGATGCCTTGAGTCGCAAGGTAGTGAATATGGGTACTATGGCTTGTATTTCAATTGCTTAGAGGCCCTTGGTACGGGACGTTCAGTCCTTTGCCAATTTGATTATTTACCTTGATATTTTGGATCCTACGAGAATTTTGGCTTGTGTATAGGTAAGGTTCTCCCTATTTGAGTAGATTCATGATTGTAAGTTTGAGGATAAGAAGTTGTTCCTTCTTTGTGATCAGGTAGTGAGTAGTGAGTATTGGAGACACCCTATGGATCCTAATGGTATATTGAGATTTTAGGGTTGTATCTGTGCTCCCCAATGTGATGACTTTATTTTTTCGATTTTGCACTAGGCTTATAGTTCTAAATCTTCTATTTATCTCGATACTATTAAGATGTATAGAGATTTAAGGCAGTTGTATTGGTTGGATAGTATGAAGAGAGACATGGTAAACTTTGTATCTCATTGCCTATGTTATAAGTAGGTTAAGGCTGAGCATGAGCGTCCTGGTCGATTGACTCAAAGATTACTTATTCCCAAGTGGAAATAGGAAAGTATCACCATGGACTATATTAGTGGCTTGCCTCATACTTTCCCTGGTCATGATGATATTTGGGTTGTTGTGGATCGTTTGACCAAGTCATCCTATTTTATTCCTATTTAGATGACCTTCATTGCTTAGAGATTAGTTAAGATTTATGTTTGCAAGATAGTTCATTTGCATGGGGTCCCTATGTCTATCATATCATATTATGGTTCCGTGTTTACTTTGAGATTTTTGAGATTATTTAAGGAGGAGTTGGGTACTCGAGTGAATTTGAGAACAACCTTTCATCTATAAATGAATGGTCAGTAAGAGTGGACTATTCAGGTACTTAAGGATATGCTCCAAGCTTGCGCTATTAATTTTTGTGGTTTGTGGGATCAACACCTAGAATTGATAGAGTTTACCTACAATAAAAGTTATCATTCCAGTATTAATATAGTTCCTTATGAGGCTTTGTATGGTAGGAGGTATAATTTTCCTATAGGATTGTTTAAGACTTTTGATGTTAGACCATCTGGTATAGATTTGCTTCAGGACTCATTGGATAGAATCAGGGTGATTCAGGATAGGTTGAGAGTAACCTTGAGTAGGCAGAAGTCCTATGCTGACCGCATACTATGTCCTTTGGTACATGGAGTTGGTGATCGTTTATTTCTTTATGTTTCACCTATGAGAGGTGCAATGAAATTTGGGAAGAAAGAAAGCTTATCCCTTGCTATATTGGTCCTTTTGAGATTCTCTGAGAAGTTGATAGGACGGCCTTTGAGTTGGCTTTACCTCCTGACTTTGCTGTTGTTTAACCGATTTTCCATGTGGTTTGATGGAACTTCATCTAGTTGGATGATCAGTTGACCTTTGTGGAGGAGCCTATGCTTATTTTGGCTAGCGATGTGGGGCGACTGTATACTAGGGAGATTCTAGTAGTCAAGGTTCAGTGAAGGCATCGCTTAGTATAACAGTCTACTTAGGAGATCAAGAGTGAGATGGGGGCCCAGTATCCTCACTTGTTTGAGTCTTTGGGTATTCTCTTATCTTTAATGTTTGAGGATTAAAGTTCCTTGGTATTAGATGTTGTAATGCCCTTTAGGTCATTGGTCATATTCTTTCTTATTTTGCCAATAGAGCTTCTCCATAGCCACCCCAAGTCATTAGTGACTGTCCAAAACCAATAGATCGGTTACTTGGCGATTCGTTTAGTTCCATGAATCACTTTCTCAATTTGATGTCTTTTGGTCCAAATCAACCACAAAGCAAATACTTTAGATAAAGACCTTAAATGAAAAATCTTACTCCGTAAATGCATTCGGAATGTTGAAATCTATGTGATAAGATATCTTATTTGTTTGAAATGAACCCCAAATATATCTCGAGGCATTGGCCAAAGCTCAAAACCAAGTTCCAAGCTGCAACCATGCATTGCATAGACCGAGATGCCGCGAACGTAGAGGGTAGGGTGCGATTGTGGTGCCACAACCTTAGGCTAGGTAGAGGTCACAACTGCACTACTCGAGGCTAGGTGGAACCTATTTGAAGGTTTCGTTGTCCAACATATTGCCCATTTGTGACTCCTTCTTGAACTGTAAAACCCTAATGGAGTGTGAAATCTTGTAAGTGAGTCTTGTGGATTGATTTAGAGCTTAAACAACTTGTGTAATCGAATCTTGCTACTAATCTAAGGTAAGAATCCATCTATTTTGTATTAAGTTGTTAATTTCTTAACCCAAAACCCCTAAATCATTGAGGCTCAATTGTTTCCTAAAATGCGAAGAATTTACTCAAATTTCTTAAGGGTTATAACTCCCTAATGATATAATAGGTTAGACTAGGAAACTCATTTTCTGAAGGTGGAACCCACTTGGGGGTTTAATGTTATTTTGAACCCCTGGCATAATGGTGCCATAATAGGTATTATTATTTTTGTTGTAATGCTTATATTGTATTGTTGATAGCTTGGCTCGTGGAAGAAGAATCTTTGACGAAAGTAAAGGAAAAGCTTATTGGTTCGTGAGTTTCTTAGAGTCAAGATAAGTTTGGCTTCGATATAGTTAGATTGAGCTTGATTGTAGTATAATTATTGATATCTGATGAGATTAGTTGGGTATTAGATGATAAATGGTTAAATTGTGATAATGGGCATTAGAGGATTCTTATAGGTTATTGAACTTGCAAGATGTGATGCTTGACCTTTAGCCTAGAACATTGGATAGTCTATTTGTATTCTTATGAATAGTATGAGAATGCTCTAGTTGCTCTAATAGATGAGAATGATGTCACTCTCTAACCTTAAAAGTATGTTGACTTATCTATTGCTTAGTTAGGAAATGACCTTGGTGTTGGTTTGACTTAGGTGGAATACTTGAAGAAGATTTGTGCTATAGGTTTAGTAATGATGATAGGCCCTTATGATATGATTTAGATATATTATCCCAAAATTTGGGTAGATGTTTGTCATGTGGTAGTGAATTTGGCATTCATGGGATTTATGAGTTGGATTTGACCCACCCTAAGTTTTAACTAAGAAATCCCAAAGAAACCTAAATACTTGATGAATGTCTATGTTATGTTGTTGAGATTCTAATGGTTAAACCCGATTGTCGGATTATGTATATAATCGATGGTTGGATAATATGTACACTAGATTGATTATCTTTCGATCATGTTATAGTTAGCATTGTAAAAGTGGTGATTATGTAATCATTTAGATACTTATTCTCATACTTCTACTCAGATAATATGGCAATGGTTAATAGTAAAGTACGATGGTTTATGTTACCTTATATCCTTATTACTTTATTATTATGGCTTGTATACATTTATTAATTTGATAATATATGTGAATGGTATAATGATGCCCAGCGACTCCAGAGGATATTTGATGTTTTGATCATGCTTGGTGAATCCAGAAGAGTTAATAATTTTATGATGACGCCTGGTTATTCAAGAAGATATGTTGATGTTATGATGATGTTCGGTGAATCTGGAAGATATGTTGATATCATGATGTTTCCTGGTGAATCCAGAGGATACATTAATGTTATGATGTCGCCCAGTGAATCGGGAGGATATATTGATGTTATGATATTGCCTAGTGAATTTTGAGGATATGTTGATGTTATGATTTTTCCTAGTTAATCGGAAGGATATATTGATGTTATGATTTTTCTTGGTGAATCCAGAGGGTATGTTAATATTATAATGATACCCGGTGAAACCGAAAGAGGTAATGGTGTTATGATGTCGTGTGGGGAAAATTTAAATAAATGTTTTTTTATCTATTGAGGTTAGGGCGTGTGGGGCCAAACCACTCATGTGCTTGAGACATGATGTCTCCCTTGGTAAATTGCTACCCTTTCCTTATTCTTATTAACTAAATGAGAGGTATGGCCAATATTGACCCTAATTGGTAATTAGATGTAATGGATGCCTACCATTGTGTTAAGGCTTATTGGTATGTGTAATCTTGTGTAGAACCAAAGGCTTACCTAGTAAACTTACTTGACTCGAATTAAAAATGATTTTAAGGAATTTTGCCTAGTAAAGTCACTTATGTAATAATTTTTTGTCTATAATAAATGTCTATGACTTGATGAATAGAGGCCTTGTAACTAGTCGGTGGGTCTTAATTATTTAAAATATGGAAACTAGTCCCTAGGGTTGTAACATGCTTGATGATGATAGACTCGGTATTGTATGATGAATGGCTTAATTGACATCTAGGATATTATGTCGTGGTGGTTTTCTTAATAACTCATATCATGAGAATCCTAGCTAGAGAATGACCTTGTAATGGGTGATTCATCATTAGTCTTGGTAACTTGTATTTTTTCCTAAATTGGTGGCTAGTAACTATAAGGATTGGAAAACTAATAGTTCATATGAATTGGAGGATAGCTAATATAGACTAATTATGGAGTTTATTAATGAATTAGCTGATAAGAAACCTTATACCTATGCTATGGCAATATTAGTTTCATTATGATTAAGTTGCGGTATTGATGTTTATAGCAAGCCTTGGTAAGAGTTCATAGTTGAGACCTTGCGGTTTTGGGTGCGTTGATGTATGTGTGTTTATGCCTTGATATATAAATATATATATATTGATGGATTGATCTTTTGGTTTATTCACCTATGGTTGGGGACGTCGTGATGAGTTATTTCATTGCATTGTTTTGTCTTACCCTCCGATGGTATGGGATGTCGTGACAATTTTTTTATTATGTTGTTTGTATGTTCTTCCCAGCAATATGGGACGTTGAGGTAATTTCTTCTGCTTATATGGTAATGAATGGTTAGTGTTGATTATGGTAATTATATGGGTTCTCTTGTATATATGTTTTTTAATGTTTCCGAAACAATTATTCATTTGTATGATAGTTATGGTACATGTGGATATGATATGTTATGCTATTGTCCTAGTAGCTTTCTTATTTTATTTGGTGGTATCGAAGAAGATTTAGGTTCGATTCTATACCTTGCTTTTATGTTATTTTCTTAGCTTATATCGTCTTTATATTATAATTTAGCTCAGTCGACCGATTATGCCTACCGAGTATCCATGTTTTGGTACTCATACTATACTTCTATACCTTTTTGGTGCAGACCCAGGTTCTAGTTGTTATCTTTGAGTCGGCTTCGTGCCAATTGACCATTCGTAGATAGTGTTAGTTCTTGGAGTTCAAGTTGCTTTTTTTCCCTATATTTTTTTCCGATACAAATGTTTGTGATTATTTATGAAAATTTTAGACTTGAAGTTGTAAAATTCAATTGTCAAGTCTAGATGCAGTTGTACTAATACTAACATGTCATGGGATTGGTATTTGAATACCTCTTATTTGTAGTTCTGGAATATCATTGTTCACATTGTTTTCTATTATACAGTCCATGTTGGACATTTCTACCAAGGTGACCCATTGCATTAGCTCTGAGTTGGGATATCGGCTTACCTACCAGTGGGATGTGGTAGGTGCCAACATGACTCCGAAATCCGATCGTGACACTCATGTTCATTCCAAGATGCTAGAATGATAATTAAACTAAAATAAAAATCAACTTAACACAACAAATAAAATAAAATCACAAACAAATATTTACAAGTTTTAATTCAAGCAAGTAGGCAAAACTTCCACACTTACTCAATACGCCAAATTGTTCCCCGACAATAGCACCATTTTACTAATGCTCAACTTACACGTCAATTTAAGTGCAAGGAGGTTGTTTTCACTATAATAACAAAATAAGAGTCAGGGTTGAATCCACGAGGAACGATGTGAGTGGCAAATGGATAAGTTCGAAATCAAAGTACTTACTAAAGTCAAACATAAGATACAAAGATTTTGGGCTGTAAAACATTTTATAATGTGTAAGTAATTCTTTGGCTTCTAAGTTATTAATTTGAGACTAAGAATAACTAAAGTGTAATTAATTAGGCATGGATCTTGGGGTTACGCTATCCCAGGGGTAAGTTATGCATGGATGCGTGATAAGTCGGGGCAAAATCTAATCCTTGATGATATGGTAGGCTAGGTTGAGAGACTTGAGGCTAGTTTGTCAACAAAGTCTCCAAGATATCACTCATTGAATCTTTAAAACCTAACTAGTGTGTCAATTAAAGACGCCTAATAGCTCAATTAGGCACCCTTATTTCTAGGATTGTACCCAAGGGATAGTCAACCTCATAATCACCCTTATGTCTAAGATAGTGAAAACTAGCAAACTAAAATAATAATTGTCTACTATTTCCTTGGTTCCCACATACCTTTTTCAAGGATGATAAGGGTTCCTAAAGTTCACCTAAATACCTCTTTCAAGGATGGTTTGAGCTTTTAAGAGCTAGGGATTTTCATCAATCAAACCTATTTTCGTATTTGGGTACTTCACCCACAAATCCCAACCAATTTACTCAAGCAATAGTAGAATCCCTTATGACCAAACTATAATCTACACAAATACATTACAACCTACACATAATTTCACCCTATTCTAACATAATCTCAAGAAGAAGAACCAGTGTCTCATAATGATAATAAACAAAAATATACCAAAATCTCTATCAATTTGATTCATGTAAAATAAAGAGAATGCAAACCACACTTAAAATTCCAATGAATCATCAATGAGATTTGCCAATTATTCAATTTGAAGTTTCTCTAAAATTATTGCCTCAAATTAGTATAAATTCAAGCTCCAAGATCAAAGTGATAAACCGTAAACTAAGAATAAGACAATAGGTAAGATAAAGAGAGGATAAAAAATGAGCTAAAAACCCTATTTAAACCCCAATTACACATTTGACAAATATTACAAAAATGCCCTTCAAACTTTTTCACTCCACCGCGATCGCCATCCCATGGCTGTGATCGTGGAACCCCTATCACAGTATTCATACCAGGATTACCCTTTAATGACTTGGTAACTTACCACGATTGCGACCCTCTTTTTGCAATAACAGTAACTGAGGGTGGACTCTTGGACTTGCAATTTCAGCTTTTGTTCTTTTTTCTCGTATTTTATCTCTTTCACCTTTTCCTTAGCTCATTTTTATCAAGTTTCTTTGCTCATACCTAAACAAATGAGAATTAAGTAAGAAAGTAATAACAAATCAATGTAATAGCGTGATGATTTTTGCTTAAAAATGATACTAAGTTGTCAAATTGGCAACTTATCAGATAGGCATAGCTGAAACTAGTAAACCTTATTGTAAGGGTACTTGGTGGTTTGACAAATACTTTTGGTATTTTCCCCAAGATAATGAATAATTGCTTAAGGCCATGATATTCCTTATAAAAATGATATTGGGCCTTTAAAGATACTAATTCCTCTTTGATACAATATTTGTCCTTTAGATAATTTAATTTCTCTTAGATATAATATTTGGCCATTAGAGATGTCATTTGCTCTTATGCATGATATTGGGCCATTAGAGATGCTATTTCCTCTTAGATATGATACTTGTCCCTTGGAGATGTTATTCTTCTTATATATCATAATCTTCCTATAGAGATGATATTCCTCATGACATATAGATACGAGATATTTTATATATGTGATATGCCTCATAGTTGTGAGTTATTCTTAATTGATGAATAATGCCCTGTAGAAGTGAGATGCCTCTTGTATGTAAGATGGTTATACGTACACTTCATAGCTTATAGAGATGTTATGCCTCGTGAATATGCTATGGATTATAGTTATGAGAAGATTTATATATACATGATTATTGATATGAGATTTTGATATGTATGTGGTCCTAAGGCAGTGATTATGATGTTATGTATATTCTGGACACATTATTGGGCCAAACACTATTTTATTATATTTGTTGGATATCCAGAAAGTGTTTATCCTTGAAAGGGATACAGTTGTAGTTTATGAAAATATGTAAATATGTATATTCACATCTCTCTGGTATGGGACGGAGAAGATGAAGTATGATGCTTATGGTTTCATTAATTTAGATACTGGTAATGGCATACAAAGATTTGGTACATTAATGATCATTATATTTGTAAGTAACGTTATTCTAGTTAAACTATGATCTCAGGACTATTCTTCGTTAATAATAGATTAAAACCCACTTTTCTTCTTAAAAATAGATTTCATTACAATAATAACTGCCTAACTTAATGGTTAATTTATGTTCCTAAGAGTGTGTAATAATGATGTTATAAAAAATTGATCTACACCAATTGTGATCGGCAATTTGACAATATTATTTTCTCCAGTCGTGATATATTATAACTTTTTCTACACTTTTATAATGATTTAGACCCAAAGTCCACTTCAGGTAATGGATATATGGAGTTAAAATCTTTTATCCAAGGCTTGAGTCCTTAAACATATTATATATGCTCATTTATGGTTCATAGGAGATGCTTATATATACCCGGCAAGGCCGGAGGATATTGTGATGATGATATTGATACCTGATAAGGTTGAAGGATATTATGATGATGATATTGAAATTTTCTAAGGCAGGAAGATGTTGAGATGATGATATTGATACCTGACAAAGCCAAAGGATGACTATATTGATGTGCCTATGTGTGCATCTACCGATTTATGGTTTGTTTGCCCTATGTATGGCATCTCTATATATATACCCGAAAGGTCAAAGGTTAATTATTATGATGATGGTTATGATGAAGATGGATATGATAGTGATGGTTACGATAATAGTATTATGATATTATGGATTCTGTTGCACTCATACTTGTGTGCACATCATCTATCATCAGCATGCACCAATGTCTATGAACTCATATGGAAGCGTTGCATTAATATAGGCGATGATTATGCCGTATGTTGTTATATGCTATTTGAACTTTCTAAGAATGGGGCGATGGGGATACACATAGGCTCGGATAGGTATTTATTTGTCCGAAATAGCCGGTTACTCACACTATTATTGATATTGTTATCATCATTATTATGATCATTGTTATGTCTAACTTATGACTGATTGTTCATTGATTCGGTATCAATATTTGTGGAATGATTATTGCCTTTTCTATGTTGTTATTTCATTATTATGCATGATTAATTAATGTAGAGATATATGGATTTGAATAGCATGTTTGTACCGAATCTCGATTGGATCACAACGTGGGCTTAAAATGAAGGAATGATTATCTAGGTTGTGCTTCGAGTAGACCTTATCTCTATATATATGTATATCTAGCTATATGTAGCTATGGTATTAGCTCATATACCTTTCTTCATTTGTGCAGATTGTATATTTTTTACTTGGGCTTTTATATTATTATATATTCGTCTTTCGCTCTTTATCATACATTGGCCAGGGATATATGGTATATTGTTGAAATTTCTGAGTATGGCTTGAATAAGGTAGTTCATCCTTGATACTTTCTTAGCCTTATTATGTTAGTCTCTTGGTCATAAGTATGATAGGTTATCCTTTTCATCCCATTTGCTATTTTATGTGGTTGATAAACATTGGGTGTAGTTTCCATTTTGTTTACATGTTATGTATATCTACTTTATCTTTGGAGCTTATTTGGAAGTTGCCTATAGAGTACCATTCATTTGGTACTCATACTACACTTTTGCATCCTACAGATTATAGTACAGGTTATCTCCTTTGATGTGTGCTTCATGTTGAGTAGCCATGCTTGGGAGACTTACAGTGAGTTCCTGACGTACAGAGTATTACTTACCTCCTTCTTATATACTACATCTTTTTCTATGTTATATTCATAGATAAGTTGTATCAACGTAATTTATTTCTTCCATTCTACTTTGGTACTCTTATTATCTTATTACAAGCTCTTGTACTAATATCACCTAGTTTTGGGACTTTATTATACATTTGATTCTCTTACTTCATCTATTCTACATTCTCTTTTATATATTTTTGGGTAGTCTGTTACTAGCTATTAAGGACTACGAGGATTTCCTTCCTATAGGTGGGTTATGGTAGGTGCCATCATGACCTGAAAAATTGGGTCATAAAAATAGTATGCTTCAACACTCTGGTATTCTTGTCTTTAATTATAAAACTTGGAAAACAACCCTTTCCTATACCTCTTAGATACATACTTAGCTCTTATAAGGTCCTTCATTAACTTCTACAGTGGATAATGACCTACACGAAGAATCCCTTGAATTCTATTAGATGATTCCCACCATGTAAAAGCAAATCCTTAAAATAATGCAACAACATAGGTTGTCGTCATAACATCAGACAAATTATTTGCTCAAAAGATCCTATTATGTTGGGACTACCACTTTAGGTATCCTTCGGGGTAACTACCCCTATAAAAGCTAGAAAGAGTGACTTGACGGAGTTGAGGGCCATATAACGACCTCCATATCCACTTTGGTTCCTTTGTAACACCCAGATTTTTGGTCCTAGTAAATTTCCTTAATTTTGAGCTTATTACCAAATCTATGACTCACCCTATGAGTCTTAAGATGTCATTACAGGTCTTAGGACCCCAAATTATTAGGTGACCAGTGTATTACCTAACGTCTCTAACATGAGTATGAGCTTGACATAATGAGTCGTAGGGTCGCTTCCATCGCCAAACCACTATAATGGTCCCTTATTTCTGATGTGCCAATGATTGAACCTCACGAGTTATAAGGTCTAAGCATGAGTCATAGGGTATGACTCATAGTCAAAATAGTATGGGTGCCTTATGCTACTGTCTAGACTATGACTTATGATGATGAGTCATAACGTGATTTTGTAAGTCGCAGGTTGACTTGTCATCGAGGGTGACAAATTTTTATCTTTTAATTAAAGGCACTTTGGATATTTTCCCCCTTTTCCCAATTAGACCCACATCTATAAAACAATAAAAAGGAGTTATTCCCATCTTTTAACAAGTAAAAACATACTATCTACTGTTTCAAATTTTGCCAGAGCCAGAACATGCTAGGGGTTCTAAAGGTTGGCCATTCAAGCTTCAACTTTAGACTGCTCTCCATATTTCTTGATATCTTAGGCATGTAACTCTTATCCAAATCATGTTCTGTTAAAACGTGTGTCTTAAATTGTTATTCAAGTTGTTTTGAATATGGGTTGAGGGTTTTCAACGATTTTTTTCTTAAATGAATTTCCTATGGTTTATATGTAAACTTTCATGCTTTAAAGATGGTTTTAAACATATGGGGTCCATGGGTATGGTGAATAAACTAGGGGGCACTGTATTCCCCCAATTATGTGAATTTTGATAATTAAATTGGTGATTACCTCTACCCAATCATGTGAAACTTGTTTGAACATGAGAATATATTGATACGCCCAAACTACAACTCTATTTAGAAAGTGTAAGTGGTCGCTGTCAAATATAGAACCCAAGTGGGTTGGGTATCGAATCACATAGGGAATACTATGTTCACTAAGTATTGTGGTTGTTATTAGACCATTGATTGAAGGTTCCAGAATTAAGTGGGGTTTTGATTTATCAATAGTATTCAAATGCTTGTCACTGAAAGTAATCTAGTTGGAGATTGTATTACAAATAGTAATTCAGTAAGAGTAGTCAAATTAGAGTTATGATTACCAAGATCCTTAAGCAACTAGGGTTGTGAACTATTTTGAATTCCCAATGAACAATTCTATTTGCAAGAGTAATTGAATTTGATGGTTTACCCATTAGTTTCTCAACCAAAAAAAGTAGCTTATCCCTTAATTCTTTCAAACTCAAGGAACGTATTATTTATTTAACTATATTCTCACATTGGTAAATCTGGTTAAGGCATCTACCCTCTATCCAATGGTTAAAGCCTTTAGATTTAAGTAAACCCTTTTTTTCCCAACAAACACTTTTCTACTCAAACAAGTGATGTTGTTGGGCTCACTTTTAAAGTTTTCAACCTAGAAAAGTCATTAATGTGAAGAAGGGTTTATAAAATATGAATTAATCATGGGAATCTACTAGATTCACAACCCGCAAATCAGCTATTCACATCAAGGCTCCCATAAAACTAGTTATGGGAGCTTAGACATACATCTCTATCACATAATGAGAAGAATTTATTGTGTTATTCATAAAATAATTCAGAATTTGCATACAAAATTCACAATTATTGTTGTTCAATCTTCAATAGAGAAAATGCTAATGGAATCTAGAATGAATCTCAGAGAAAAACTACATATAATATGTTTCAAGTATGAAAAACATAAAAGAAAGTTAAATGATGCCTACTAAAACATAAAATTGGGTATTTATATGTTCCCAAGTAAAAAGGATTTTAAAATTCGAATGTATAAAAACTGCATCAAAATTTATGGCCAAAATAGTGGTTCGTCAAAATGCTAAAGATCTACCATATGAGTCATTGATAATGATCCTGAAATGCCAAGTTCTGTTTTGCACTGACGGTTAAACTGGTGGTCCTTTGTAAGACTGGTGGTCCACCAAATGGGTCATCGCTGAGTGTTTCAAGATTCCAGGTTCTATTTACCACTGATGGTTAGACTGGTGGTCCGTCACAAAAGTGGTCGGCTACCATTTTAACCGTGATTGGACCTTTTGAAATCCTGGATTCTGTTTGGGCCTGAATGTTAAGCTGGTGGTCCATCATAAGACTGTTGGACCACCATTTTAACCTTCACTAGATCTTATGAAATCCTAGATTCTATTTGGGCCTGACGGTTAAGCCGGTGGTCCATTGCAAGACTGGTGGTCCACTATTTTGACCAATAGTGGTGTTTTTCTGCAACTTTTCTGAGTCTTCTCCATCAGCTAGCTCCTCACCCTAAAACACTAAAATACAACATTAAATGCAACCTTGGTTGCTTGAAACATATAATTTTCCCAAGAAAAAGAGGAAAAATTTTCCATCAACACCCTCAACTTAAGATAGTTTCTTGTCCTCAAGAAACTCAACACCAAATTGAAAATATGAACAATACAATGATAAGCATTTGCTACTGAACCAGTTTTCACACAACCATTAATGTGTCATCCAAATCAAATGGTTCAATATGGTAGAGTCCATAACCAGCATTATTTCAAATATAGTACAGCTACAGAAACGGGGATACAAGAATCTATAGAGATCAGCCAAATTTAGTGTAACTCAGGTTGTCCTCACAGTCAATGATATCCACCACTAACTATATGTTGTGGATACAAATCAAGACTCTCACACTCATTAAATAAGTTACAAACATAGTGCATAAACCCATAAGCTTACCTTCATTATCCAATGCCCTTTTTTAGCTGATTTCCAAGATCACGCAGGTCTTTTCTAGGCTTGTAATGAGGTATCAGGATAGGCCAAGAGGGAATTTGGGAAAAAGTGTCTAAATACTATGCTTTAACTCTCTTTGCCATCGAATTGTTCCTACCAAGGTCATTGCTTTGCTAGCTTACTTACCCTTTTCTCGTACATGCATGATTTACCATAATAACCCCTTTATATATATATAAATATATATATATATATATACACACACACTCACAAACATCAACCACCATCAACTTAGACTGATGCAATAAGTCAAGGTGCACATTGTCTTGAATAGACCAAGGCCAAATGCTCTAATCAAATTCTACACCAACATTCCATTAAACAGCTAAAAGCCCTACAATTGCTACCCTCAACTTAGGTGTTTTGCCTAAGTGTAGGTACATATTGACCACTATTGGGCCAGGGCATGAGGTAGGTGTTAACACTTAAAGAGAGTTAACAAGAATGCTTGGTGATAAAGAAAAATTAACAAAGACTCAAAAAAGGGTCTGAAAATGGAAAATTCTTTCTGGTAGGGTTAATTACTTTTGCTAAGTGGACTAAAAGTACAAGGCGGCCTTCCATTATTTCTTATCTCATCAACTACAAAACAACATCAATTGAACCAAGCAAGTTCTAGTTACTACACTATGTAAGAACTAATACAAATAGTCGTACACACAGAAAAAACTGAGTCAAACCCATTCTATTGTTATTAAGATTTGTATCACATGTCATGTATATCTACAAGTTAATTCCAACTATAGATTCACTAACAATTGAGAACATATCCTACGAAACATAAGTAAACAGTCGTATGGAAATAGTCATATCTTGATGCCAACCTCATTTATCATCCATATTCACAACAAGGTGCTAACTTAAACGACACTTTTATTTTATGCATCAACATTAACAAAATAACAAGACTTCAGAAAAAGAAAAATGCAAGCCTAAAGTCAATCCTAGAAAAGGAAAATGCAAACTTAACATAATCCTAGACATGCTGATTCTCCGAGATAGCACATGAGAGGAAAAGCATATAGGCAACAAAACCCCCATGGTACAAGTGCACCACCCTCACCAAAAAATATATGAATTATGCTCAAAGAATTAAATCAAAGTACAAAGAAGTGGGTATACTTATACTGACTCTTATTCATCTTAGGCATCTGTGAATTGTAGTGAGGAACCAGTGTCCTCACCGACTGCAACATATACCCCTATGGTAGTAGGGGTACTCAAAATCTCACCCTCCAGAATTGGAGGTATTGTCTCCAGGATTGGGTCTGAACTTTGCCCCCTTGCTGGGGCAGTACTAGTAGAAACAACTGCTTCTTCATCTTCTACTTTCTTCTTTATCTTTTCCTCATCTTTCCTTGATTTTTTTCAGACCTCCTTATATCATACTTTTCTTGTTGCTCTGGTGTCATTGTTTTTTTTTCTCCTCTTTTTAGCTTTCCTTGAAAATCGCTCATCTATGTGCTGCATTCCTTTATCTTTCGCTGGTCTTCCTATTAGGCTCACAATAACTTCATCATCATCACTCACTACTAAGGCTGTGTCAAAAAATAGTCCGTTATGGCTACATTTCTTTCAACTTTGCTATATTAGCCTTTACCTACTCAAATTCAGCCATGAGCTTGGCAAGATCAGGGAGGGATAGTGCATATAGCCTATTGTTGATGCAGTGTTCCATGTTGTCCATCCTACTCTGAATAGTTTGGAATGGATAGATTTACTCAGCTATAATTCCATCAACAAAAGTCTTGAATTCAGATGCCCATATATCTAATTATTTTTGAAACCTCTTTTGCAGCTTCACCAATTTGGTGAAATTTTCCTGTGTTAACCTGTATTTGGCAAAGTATGCTCCACCCATTAATGGTACAAAACCTGACCCTGTAGATGTACTTGGTGGACATACTTAGGTGGCATATAAGTGGCGATGGGGAACGATATACCTGAAAGAATTTTGGCAGCATTAAAAGTTGTTGCAGATTCAGTCTGGTAAGTTAGAGGCTAGGTAACTCGTATCTCAAACTTTTGAGTTATCTTTTCAATGTCCTGTCTATGTGTATCCTTGACTGTATTATTAAATCCATGAATCAAAGGTACACCTACCTGCCTGCCTAACTCATTGATTAAACATGGGAACGGCAATGGATTGG
The DNA here is from genome assembly GCF_002878395.1 of Capsicum annuum. NCBI lineage: Eukaryota > Viridiplantae > Streptophyta > Magnoliopsida > Solanales > Solanaceae > Capsicum > Capsicum annuum. The sequence continues at coordinate 157,978,359 of NC_061113.1, forward strand.
TTATTTTATGTGCCCTTATAAGTATCTTATCAGCAATAATCTGGCTGAAATCTATCTGCAGCCCTGCAATCAAACTGGCCACCAATATAACTCTTTATTTATCCAAATTTATATCACTTTTTCTTGGCATCATCCTTAAACTAACAAAAACCCACCAGAACTTAGCCTTAAAGCAAATGGAAGATTTTACAATGTGCTAATGTGGATTGGTCACCCAGGATGGGTTACCATCATTAATTAATAAAGTAGCCACCCAAGGCCTCTGTGTAGATACAAATCTTAACGTATACTCAAGCTCAGGCACAGTAGGTGGAGCTTTGTACTCTATCCGGAAAAGCATCTTATTGATTGTTTGGGCTGAAATATCGATGTTGACTACTCGAACAAGTATTAATTCTCTGTTCAGAAAAGTCTGCAATTGAAGACCCCTTTTGACAGTCCTTCCATTCCAATACAAGATAATTAGCAAACAATTCCCTTACCCAATTCGATTGATATGATCCATGGGGCTTGCTCATCTATGCTAGTTCATACTTATTGAAACAATGCTCCAATTCAGGATATTCATATAACTCTATTTTCACTATCGGATGTTCCTCTACAAATGGACTTTCGATCCCTCTTTCTATAGATGCCAATCCATCATAGAATTTCTTCCTTGCTCCCTCTAACTTCTATCTAATTGCCTCCCAAACTTGAGGATCCTTATGCTTTATAATGTTAGCATCCTCAGGTTCAATGTCCACATCAGTCTCTTTAATTTGCTCTCCCACATTAGAAGCCTCAGTTTCAACCTTAGCAGGCTTGGGTTGAGGTGTAGCAACCGTTGTCTTATCTAGGCTCGAGCTGGTACTGCTGGTGCTACTGTCACTTTCCTCTTCAGAGTCGGAGAGTGTGTGATTTTCCCTTTCTCATTGCCTAGTATTATAAGCGGATGCAGGTTCTGCTCTACCCCTTTGAGATCTACCTCCTCTATTTAGTGGATGTTTATATGACTTAAAGCCTGAAAAAGAAGTAAAGAATTAGTTTAAAATACAAAACCTATCTAAATAGTCAAAACTTTAGCATAACGGCCACACTGGTGGTCCGTCAGGTAACTTGTTGTCCACTAGCTGGGCCGTCAGGTCTTATCTTGAAAACCTGATCTTTTTAGATCCTTGAGACGGTTACATTAGTGGTCCGTCCGGTTACTAGTGGTTCACCAAGTGGTCCGTCGCATCTTTTCTAGTGGGTACCATTTCTGGGGTCCTTGAGACAGTCTATATTATTGTCCGTCACACAACTGGTTGTCCACCAAGTTGGCCATCACAAACCCTTCTCCAAATTAAGATTCTATTTTTGCATTTTGTCATACACTTAGTGTAAAATATTGAGTTTTAGCAAAAGTTGACACCCATTTCGTATGTACGCACAAAGTTTCCCACTTTTAAACTTATGGGTTACTCAGACTATACCCAAATAATGTATATTAAAGTTCCAAACTCAAAGAAATTTAAATAAAAAGAATAAAACAAGATGAAATTCTATCAACAACCCACTTCATGTTTTTGCTATTTAAAGAGAGAAGAAAAGGTTTATCATCATACCTTGGTTCAGTAGTAACTTCTCTCTACTTACTTGAAACTTAAGAAAACAAAATTAACTTAAAACTCTAGTAATTTCTTTCAAGATTGTTTGTGATAAAGTGATAGAGAAGAGTGGGTTTGCTTAAATAGAGAAGAAGAAGGGAGATGGAGAGCCCTATAAGGAGTAAATTCCTTTAGATACTATGAATCCAAATGGAGTTAGTCAGATGAAGAATTTGAAAAGGTTACAACGTATGTAACCACCCTATTTTATCTCTTTAAAATCCTTTAGGTCAAGTACAGTTTATTTTAATAGGCATCAAATTTAACCCGACCCAGCCAAGTATTAGGGTTACAGCAACGACTAAACCGACGGTCCGTCGGATTTGCGATAGTCAACCAGTTTGGCCCTCGCATCTTACCAGAACCTGGGAAACTTTGTTTCATTGTGACGATCAATGTGACGGTCCACCAATTTTCCTTTCCATTTGTTCCAGTTACTCAAATTTTCAGCATCTGGTTAACAAAGTAATTGTTGGTCCGTCAGGGAATTAGTGGTCCACCAACTTGACCGTCAACCCTTTTACCAACTGTATTACTCCTTTCACTGCTTTTTCAGTCATGCACACTTCACAAACATATCAAAAATACACTAAAACATCAAAATTACTTAAACTAATTCTTTACAACAACACACTGTGGGTTGCCTCCTATTAACACTTGATTTATCATCGTGGCATGACTCAGTTATATCAATTACTCAGACTTCATTGAGATAGATGGTAAAAATACTCTTTATCGATCCCATTGGAACGATATGCAATTTCATCCACTGCCTATTAACCTTTAATACGATTCTGACTTTATTTTCAAGTCCCACTACTCCGTATGAGTAAACTTGGTTAACTTTAAATGGGCCAGACTATTTGGAAGCTTAAGTCTTGTGTTGAACTGGAGCACCAAGTCACCGTTCTGAAAATCCCATTTTTTAATATTATGGTCATGGTACTTCTTCATTCTTTCCTTGTATAGATCACCTCTTTCATAAGCTCCATGATAGAACTCATTTGTTTCATTCAGCTGCCCTAGTCTCATATCTACTTCCTTATTTTAATTTAGATTAAGCCATTATAATGCCTATTGTGCTTTATGTTCCATCTCAATCGACAAATGACACATCTTTCCATAAACCAATTGGTATGGTGACATGCCAATCAGTGTCTTGAAAACTTTTCGATATGCCCCTAAGGCATCATCTAGCTTCCTAGACCTATCTTTCCTATTAGCATTTACAGTCTTGGCAAGGATAGCCTTGATTTCCCGATTAGAGATTTCCACCTGCCCACTGGTCTGTGGGTGGTATAAGCTATCCACCTTGTGATACTTAACTCCATATTTTTTTAAAGCGGCTCTGAATATCTTGTTGCAAAAGTATGATCCTCCATCACATATGATGGCATGTGGTACCTCAAATTGCGAGAAGATATTTCTATTTAAGAATGCAGCAATCTGCTTTCCTTTATTATCAACCAGAGCCACTGCCTCGACCAATTATGACACTTAGTCAACGATAACTAATATGTACTTCATCCAAACTAAGATCACGAAGGGCCCCATGAAGTCAATGCCCTAGACATCATATAATTCAACCTCCAGCATTTTAGACATTGGAGTATCATGGTGCTTTTAGGTAGAACCTTGCCTTTGACATTCGTCATATCTCTTCATGAACTCATAGGCATCTTTGAAAAAGGAGGGCCAGTTGTAGCCGCTTTAAAGCACTTCTCTTGTAGTTCGATCACCTGCATGGTAACCTCCAATTAGAGAAGCATGACTTACTTATAGTATACTCAACGTATCTACTTCTGGGATGTACCTCCTACTAATGCCATCTGTACACCACCAAAATAGATATGGCCTATCTTAAAAATAATATGTCGCATCATGGAGAAACTTTGTTCTTTGATGAAAAGAAAGATTCATTGGCATTACTTCACTTACCACATAGTTTGCAAAGGTAGCATACCAATGTACTTTTTCAAGAACCGCAGCCAATATTTTCTTATACATAACGGAATCATAAATCTCTAGCTCCTCCTTGACTTCCTGCTCACCTTCAAGTCTAGATAGGTGATCTGCTACTTTATTCTTACATCCCTTTTGATCCTTGACTTCAAATTCAAATTCCTGAAGTAGCAATACCCATCGTATCAGCCTGGGCTTGGCATTCTTCTTCACCATTAAGTACCTTAAGGAAGAGTGGCCAGTGTGCACCACAACCTTTGTACCTAATAAATATGGTCGGAACTTCTTAAAAAAATATGCCATTGCTAAAAGTTCCTGTTCAGTCATAAAATAATTCTTTTGAGCCCCATTTAAGGCCTTGCTTGTATAATACTTGGGATGGAACAACTTATCTTTCTTTTGTCCAAGAACAGCTCCAACTTCCACTCCAGTGGCATCACACATAATCTCTAATAACTTCGTCCAATCAGGAGCAACAATAATTGTAGCCTCCACTAGTTTCAGCTTAAGGCATTCAAAATCCTTACTATAATCATCATCAAAAGTGAACTTAGCCTCTTTCTCCAAAAGTTTGCAAAGCGGGTTAGCAATCTTTCAGAAGTCCTTTATGAATCTGCGGTAGAACCCCATATGAATGAGAAATCTATGTACCCCTTTTAGTGAGATTGAATGAGGTAATTTCTCAATCACTTCAACCTTTGCCTTATGCACCTTAATGCCTTTAGCAAATAATTTGTGACCTAGAACAATCCCCTCCTTCACCATGAAGTAGCATTTTTTCCAATTAAGGACAAGGTTGAACTAGTAACACCACCCTAAGGCCTACTCATATTAATTAAAAACATGAGCTTGAAGAACTTACCGAACTAGTGCTGCAATGGGGATGCAAAGATACCTTTAAAATGTTCAAAATAAAGACACAAATAGTTGCAATTGGAGAGAGAAATTGGAGTGCAAGTGTGGGAGGAATGGAAGATCGATGGTCTTTTAAAACTAGTCTGACGGTGATTGTGGTCAGGAGTCCGCAATCGCAGAAACATGGGTGACCCTGATCGTGTCTCAGTGCCCTCAATCACAGTAACAGATGCAATTTATGCACCTCAATTTTCCCCTATTCAGTCCACCATGCAAGAATCTGATATTTTTCTTTTTTAATTTATTATATACAATCCAAAGTGACACAAATACATGGATTATGCATAAACAAAAATAAAATCTACTCTATCATGCAGAAATAAAAGGATACATGGAACTTTCCTGGCATGATAGGTTGCTTCCCATATTTTGTGGCAAGACACCACTCCAATTATTATTTGTGTTTCCATTTAGAAGATTTGAATATCCGTCCTAACATTTTCTCACTATTTATTAAGCGGCAGAGGGATAGAAGATTTAAATCTTCCAAGATGAAATATTATAGAAATGAGCACATAGAGATGCGGCATTTATATCACCACTTTGAATACTTGAAACTTTTACCCAATTTCACATTAGATTTCTAGTTTGGATCCATTGGTAATGGTGGGAATACGCCACTAGTAGAATATCAAAAGTTGCTCTTTTTGACTTTTGAGTGCGGGGTTCTCATGTGACCTTTCGGAATGTCAAACTCGAAAATGTAGGGATGGTGCTCCTTGTCCCTAAAATCCATCAATTGCTTGGGTAGGTGGAATCTCATCACACCCGTTAGGCATAATATTGAAAAATGGTTGGAATGAGGTCTATACCTTACTTTTGGAATCACATCCCTTTTAGCATCCTTACCCTGAATTGGACCAGAGTCTTCACAAGAGATTAGCTTGGGTTCTTGTTTTGACTCTAGCACCGTTTTCTCGATTTTAGCATCTTTAACTAACTCAATACACCAAATTATTCCCTAAAAATGGTGCCATTTTTTGATAATGCTTAACTTACACGTAAAATTAAGTACAAGGCAGTCGTTGTCAATATAATAACCCAACAATAGTCAGGGCCAAATCCATGATGAACAATATGAGTGGCGATTAAATAAGTTTGAGATTGAAGTTACTTACTTAATTCAAACCTAAGATACAAGTAGCTGGGAGATTTTAGTAATATCAAAGATATGATTATCTTTCTACTCCTAATGGACTGACCTGGGGCCATAAATAATTAAAGTATAATCAATTAGAAATGGATCTTGGAATTATGTTTTCCTAGGAGAAAGTAATAAATAGGAGCATGACGGTTCAGTGAAAATTAAAATTTTTAATGATATGGTAGGCTATGGTGAAGGTCCTAGAGGATAGTTTGTCAACAGTCTCAAGGATGTCACTCATTGACCATTTTGAGTACCAAATAAGTGTCTCAATTGAAGCCACCCTAAACCCCAATGGGTATCCCTATTTCTAGGATGATACCAAATATATAGTCAACCTCATAATCACCCCTATCTCTAAGATAGTAGAACATTAGCAAACTATGCCCATAAATGGTATACTATTGCCTTAGTTCCCATATCCCTATTTCAAGGAGTAACGGGCAGGCCGATGGACCATCGTTCAAGCGACAGACTATCTCGCCGCCCATCGCAACTGAGGTAGAGAACTAACTCACCGTCTAAGTGTGATAGTCAGGCTGACAGAACATCGACCTAGCAATGGACCATTGCCCAAGCCATCGCAACTAAGGCAGTATGCCCCTGTTCTGGCCCAAGTGCGATGGTCGGGCCGATGAACCTTCGAGTTAGCGATGGACCGTTGCCCAAGATTTCATAAATAAGGAAGTAAGTCCCTATTTTGGCCCAGGTGTGATGGTCAGGGCGACGGACTATTGAGCCAGTAATGGACCGTTGCATGAGCCATCGCAGATCCCGTTCCGCATTTTAAATCCATTTTAAAAGGGCTTTTAGGCTATTTTTCCACCTTTTTTATCACCTAGATTTATAAAAATGAAACATAGAACTTCAGATTCAGCCAAAGCATCAAGAGCTAGGGTTTTCTCTCAAGATTAACCCTCAAGAGCAAGACCTAATTCCTTCTCTAAGATTTCACCATAGTTTTTGCAAATTGATTTTACAATCAAGGTTCCCAAGTCAAAAGCTTTGAGAACCCACACTCAAGAGTACGAAAAAGAGTCTCAAAAAAGCTTGTTTATCTAAATTAATAATCTAAGATATGTAGTGTTTGAACAAGGACATTCCTTTCGTCCTTATGCCCAAAAGTTGTTTTAATTACAAAGATATATGGTTTTACATATTTTCTTATGAAATTGAAATATGGGTTTATACCCTATGTTATTATTTCTTGATATTATGATGGTTTCAATATTTTAGAAATTAAAGTACTTGAGTATGTTGAAATTACAATGCATATTGCTGAAAATTTCTAGATTTGTATATGATTTATGAATCTTTATGATATCGAGTATGAATTTTGATACGTCTTAACCTGAGATTGAATTATGGGTCATTAAGCTCTACTTCAGATTGTAATTTTAAGAACTTTGGTGCTATAAGCACCCATGATTTGAGTATTTTGAGATTTTTGAGAAAGCTTTGATCGTGATAGTCATAGTATCTTTGAAATCCGCTTCACTGAATGACATTATAGATTTTGTAGTTAGTTTCATTATGAACCATGAGATTATTAAATGTGGATTTCCATGAGATGAGCATAGCTAATTAAAAGGTAGTAGTATTTAGCACTGAGTTGGGTAAGTTACTACGGTTTCATACCCCAAAACTACGTGTCACCGTAGGATTGAGATTTATTAGGTCCGAGGCCAAGATAGTGATCACTATGTTCAGGTTATACTCCTTGGAAAGTGTATGAAACCTTCCCCAACATGAGGTTTCTTCCATAGGAGGACAAAAAAAATGTTGGACTCCATGTAGCTCGCATGGTTTATATCGGTTAAGAGAACCTCCCTAATAGTAAGTGTTTTAGAGTAATTTCTTAAAGTATTTTTCCATTAAAAAAAGTATATTTCCCTGCTAGTAAAAGTAATTAAATAGCTTTTGAGTATTTTCCCTAAAATTTTGAAAGATATCCTAGTCAGTAAAGATTTTTAGATAATGAGTGTAAAAGCTCACAAGCTTATTCAAATATTGTTTTACTTGAGATTTTAGTTTCCAAGTTACAGTCTTAGCTTTCAGATACAGAGGTGAGTATTTTACTACTTAGTCTATATATTTTGAGAAGATACTAGAAATACAGATTTTCAGAACCAAGTGTATTGACTCGCAAGATTTATACTATACGTTCCATGATTCATAATTTATGAGATTTACATTTTTAAGTTATTCAAGATATGTGAGTCAGTTATATCAGCATGCATGATTTTTATAAAAGATTGATGATATGGTTGTTTTTAATTATTGCATACACCCCTATATACTTAGTACATCCTCAAAGTATTGATCCACATATACATCTGTGCGCTACATTATCTCATAATACAGGTTCAGGTGCTCAATCTCAGCAGCGACAATGACCTTCAAGCATCTTATCTACTCTTTTATCTTTGGTGAGCCCTCATGGTTTGAGGACCTATATCTGCAGCTCATTTTCTACTTTCTTAATATTTTGAGTATTACTTTCAGATAAGTTCGAGCCAGTTGGGGTCTGTCCCAATAGCTCTTTAGTTTGAGTAGTAGAGGCTTTGTTACACTAGACGATCAATGGTATTTTAGACTTTTTAGTATTGTGCTATTCTGACAGTATTCCTTTCTTATTTCAGTTGAAATATGATATAATAGTACCTTTGTTTTTCTCTGTTTGTTGTTAGAGTAAGTTCTAAACTTAGTAGTAGGCTCAAAGGGTTAGCTTGGGGCTGCTTGTAGCCTTAAGCACCGTGTGACGTCTCGGGATGAGATTTTGGGTCGTTACACAATCCATACCAGAACCAATGCCAAAGTTGTATGAAATGTAACAATCAATGAAAGAAATAAAATATGCACTGAACCTAAACTGAAACTAAAATATTTTTAGTCAACTATGTACATATCTTAATTAAAAAGGGACAAATTAAAGGTTCTACACCTTAATAATCATACTAAAAGATAAGATACCAAAATTTACTAGGAAGGGGTCCTAACTGGATAAATAAGGCATGATATATATATCAAATAGTACGCAAACTACAAGTGCTTATCTAAAACTATCATAATAGGACACAATTGTCATAAATAAGCTCAATCTAAAAGAAGATTAAACCTAGACTACCTGGACGCTAAAGCTATATACTCCTTCAAAAAACCTTCAAGTAGTGCCTTACTAGAATTTGAACTTGAATAACTTGATATTGATAATTGTTACTTAATCACAATATAATATTAAAAAATTTCTCTCCAATAATTTTTCTCCTACGTGAGTTTGTGAAAAACTTTGGTATGTATTTTACATATAAAGTATCATATTCAACAATAATTCCACCAAAATGGATTAAAATCGACAAGTACAACACACACACACACACACACACATATATATGTCAACATCATTAGCACCTTATATTTAATATGCATGCATATATAGTGATTAGTTGGTTACTTAGGTGTAGTAACCTCAAACCTTAATTAAGGTGTTATCCATCCACTTCTCCACGTGGGGTAAAGATGGTAATATGATCATCATTTTATTCCATTATTAGTATTTTTGGATATTTGATAGGTTTATGGTAAAATAATTATAATATTTTGAATATACCATAATTAATAGAATCTTTTTCTAATAAAATCTCTATTATGTAATAATAATATTTCAACAAATCTAGATTTACCATCTCCACTTAAAAAATTAATTGACTATAAGAGGTTATTATAAAGTAATATACACATATCATAACTAAAGAATTTTTATACAAGTTAAGAATATTCTAGAAAGGTGATAAATTATATTCCTACCAAATGTCAATTTATATTAAATATTCCACAGTATATTTGATATTACAAAAATTCTCAAATAAACCACCTAAGAATCAAACAATCAGTCTCAGCAAGTTATAAATAACTTAGGCTATTATAAAAAAGCTCTAAACACAGAGAATGTATGAAAACACAGAAAATGGTTGTGAGGGTCATTACAAAATCAAGACCAGGATAGTTCTGCATGTGAGGCTTCAAATCTGGAGAACCATAAGCAATAATATTTTCCTTTTTCTTCAACACATCACCCAAGACAACTCCAGAAGCATCACAAAATATGCTAAACCTTTGCACTCCTCTAGAAAAGTGAAGATAGAGGAGCTAAAGCTAACAACTCCTTAAGCTTTTAAAAGCTATCATCACATGCAAGTGACCACTAAAAAACAATCTCTGTTTGAGTAAACTTGGTAAAAAGAGCTACAATATAAGATAAAACTCTTCTTAAACTGGTGATAATAGCCTGCTGATTTGAGGTGGATTTATGCACCTCAGTGCTGTTATCCGAGTTTAATTAGTCTTGTATTGAGGATTTCTCTTGTACTTAATGAGTTAATTCTCTTATAAATAGGCATATATGTTCCATTTTATGTAAATTCAATGTTTAAGGTGTGTTCATATAGAGTTTATATTTTAAAAATAAGTTATTACAAATGAAAAAACTAGTACTCTTAGCTTAAACTATGTTCTTTACTAGTTTATTATCTTGAATTGTAAGTTCTTTTGAGCTCTAATGTGTTTTTTTTGATGTTGTAGGAATCTTGGGGGTTTATCATAAGGAAAATATAGTTTTACAAGCTAGAAATCAAGTAAAAAAAACACTACAAAGCTTTGATTTGAAGAACAAAAGCATGGGACAAACATTGTGCAAAATAGGACGTTTTGGAGTCATTGGCATGCCACACTGCCTAGGTGCCACATTAAGGTCGTAGCACGCCCTTGGTAGCAAGTAAATATGGAAAAAAATAGTGTGCTTCCATGATTAGTAAGTTTCACACTGCATAGATGGCATGATAAGGTCATAGCATGGAGGCAACTCCAAATCGGGGCAGTTTGTGTCCTCTCATAAATACAACACTTAAACACTTATGTAAACACATTAGATGACTTAGACACTATAAAGGAGGATGTAAAAGACTTCAATTAGGTTTTTTTTTCCATTTTTTTTATGGATTTTAACATGTATTTATTCATTGGAATTACGGCTATGTCCATAATAGGCTAAACACCCATTTTCATTATTAAGGCAAAGAACATGAGTATTATTTTTATGAATAGATTAGGTTGTGTTTTTTCATAATTTTTGGTTGTTTATTTATCCTTCATATCACTATTTTAAGGATTTTTGATGCTTAGAATGCATGATTAATTCTATTATGAACCCAAAAGGATAAATGATAGGGTGGTAGAACATGGGATGAATAGAATAGGATCATAAAATTACTTGAATGAAGTTATGATTTTCACTCAGGATAGGCATATACTTAAGTGACCTATTTGGTTAAATTAAATAATGGATTATGAGTGATTTTAACTTGGTTCTCACATCCCTGCTCAGTGATGTAGTTGTAAGGGCTAAGTTAGATAATCGATTAGAGGTCCGGAAGGCCATAGTCGTATCCTTGATAATTTTGAGCCAAGATGTGATACTAAGTCTTTGGTTGTATCCATAGTTTATCAAAGTATGTGTAGTACTATTGCAAAATAAAAAGCCCTCTCTATCCAAAATTTTTGAATGATTAACGGCATGGACGTGAGCAATGCTGCAACAAATCTTTTTCTTCTTTTGTGGCTTGAAAAATTGTTGACTTGTAAAATATGATAATTACTCCTATTTTTCCTCTCACGAGATGGACATTATAACTTTCATGGAATTTTGCATGCCACGTATGGTGAGATTTTGAGATTCATCTTTTATACACTTGTGTGATCTAGAACATTCCTTTGATTTTATGTTGTTTAAGAAATGACCTTAGGCCATCCTTGTGATTTTGGAACCCACTCTAGCCTAAAAATCCGACCTATTCATAATTGAAATCCCTAGTTACCTACTTTGAGCCTTTGAACATTTTGTTGAAAAACTCATTACAAGTCGTGTTCTATTCTTTTTATCCATCTTTTAAACCGTACCCTCCTTGAACTTAAAAATAAAAAATGAGGGTTAAAGCCTAAGTTGGGTGTGTAAAAATTGATGGAATGAATTTTGGAGCCACAAAGTGTTTGTGAAATGCCTTATGTTCCTGAATCGTCAAAATAAATAAATAGAAAAGGAATGAGTCCATCAAAGATTGAATTGCAGAAAAGTTGAAAGAAAGGGAAATAAAATAAAAGTGTTGAAATATGGAAGCAAACAACAGGCATACAAAAAGTAAAAAACTAAAAAAAAGTGGCCCTTAGTCGAAAAAAATGGATTGTCAAATGTGATGTAGATTTCAAGAAGGGGTGTACCCATGTTTTTGCTAAATAATATCCTACCCTAACCCAAACCTACATTACAAGCTTAGAAAGTCCTTTGATATCTCCGACCATTTACTTTCTTCATAGTGATGATTGAAAATAGGGGCAAGCCTATGGTATGACACTTATTGCATTAATTTTTCTTCTATAGAGAGAGAGAATTTATGGAGTTAAAAATTCCTTATTACATAGTTGGTAGTTGATGTGCGGAAATTCTCTTTCTTATGAAAATAGCATGCGAATAAGTTGAAGTGGGTGATTTTTGTCACCTCTTGAGCAATGAGGCAAATAGAGTATAGATTAATTTAGGAAAAAATAGAGCCACCTCTAGAGTATTGGGTGGTATTGTGTAGTTTCTCTTTAAAGTCTTATGCATTCTTGAGTATTACATTTTATAATGAGGGGTATAGTGAAATTAGCCTAGCACATGTGCAATGAGCTACTTGTAGTTGCGACTAAAGTTGAAGTCATTATGGCATTTAGGGCATAAAGTTTGGGCATAAATGATTGTGTCTCATGGTAAGAGGTAGTGTTGCTTGAGGACAATCAAAGGATTTAAGTTGGGGGTGTTGATGAGTGGTGACTTTACCACTCAATCTCACTCAATATTTGTGTACATTACCTTGTTTTGAATGAATAAATGAGACATATTCATGAGTAAATGCACTAGTATCCACTCTTTGTAGGTACAGCATTGGAAAGATACAAAGATGTGGATTGGAGATTAAAATGATCAAAAGAGCAATGAAAAAGTGCAGCCGAAGACCTGTAACTGAAGCGCCTCAGGTACCAAGGTCGTAGTTTGCTAACCACGGATACAGTGATCAAAGATAGTAAGTCAACTATGGTCGCATGTGTCTGTCACAGTCACAGCTAAATGGTACAATCACAACTCAGCGGAAGTATTTAGCCTAAGGGCAAAACTGTAATTGCAGGTGTTCATCCTAATTTGGACAAATAGAATCAAATCCTATCCTAATGAGATACAATTCCATCTTCCCCATTCCTTTAGGTTTTAACTCTAGACTTCATAGCCTCCAATATTTTGGAGAAAAAATCTATTGTATAATTTTTTGGGAAGAATACATTGGAGAGTTTCTAAGTGGAAGATTTGCTCACTTCCATTGTTGATATTATGGGAGATCCAAGTTTGAAGAAACATTCGCTTAGTTCTTCAACAAGCGATTGCAATAGAGATTATGGGTATATCTATGTTTATTTATCTTATGTGTAGCTAAATCTCCCTCTTGGGGTTATGTGTGAATAGGGGTTTAAGTGTGTGTGGGTTGTTATTGTTAGCATCTATTTGGTAGTTCATGTATATGGGTTTTATCATTGCTATGCCATGATGCTAGGGATTTGTTGGGTGAAACCCCAAATACCCATATGGTTTTGATGAGTGAAAGCTCCAAACTCTAAAAATTTTAAGGCCATCTTTGAATAAAGGGTTTTGGGTGAAGTGTAGGAATCCATATCGTCCTCAAAAGGTGGATGTGGAGACCAAAGAAATGACAGGCAATTATGTGTTGAATCTGCTAAATTTTTACTATCTTAGACATAAGGGTGAATGTGAGGTTGACTATGCCATGGGTACCATCCTAGAAATAGGGATGCCTAGATGGAGGTTGTGGTTACCAATTATTGAACACACCGATTAGATAATCGAAAGAATCAATGGGTGAAAGTTTGGTGTTTTGTTGAAAGACTAGCATCAAAATCTATAACCAAGCCTAACCATATTTGATTTGCTAAATTGATGTTGATTACTAACTCCTACATATCACTCCCGTAGTAATGCATAATCCCGAGATCCATGCATAATTGTTAAAACTCTAATTATTCGTAGCCCAGATTTATACTAGAAAAAAAAAAGCATTAGTGTAGGAACCTACCCCCTTTTTATCTTTTTGTACCATTGGTTTGAATTTAACTTGTATCTGTCATTTTAAATTAATTTTATCGCCACTTACATTGTTCCTTGGGGATTCGACCCCAACTCCAAAGTTGGGTAAATATACTAAAGATGATTTCCTTGTACTTAAATTGATGTGTAAGTTGAGCATTATCAAGGTGAAGCAAATGTTAGATCCTATCCCAATAAAGATCAAGGGTGATGTAGGTGGGCATACAGTAATGAATTTTAAGCTTTGGGGTGATGGTACCTTAAGGCACCAAGAGAGATTGTGCATTCTAGATGTAGATAGATTGTGAGAAAGGATCTTGGATGAGGCACGTGAGTCGCGCTATGCTATTCATCATAGCTTAATTAAAATGTATCATAACCTTAAGGAGATGTATTAGTAGAACAATATGAAGAAGGATGTGACTAGTTTAGTGGCTAAGTGCATGGTGTGCCAACATGTGAAAGTTGAGCACATGAGGCCCAGAGGGTTATATCAAGAAATCTAGTTTCCTTTATTGAAATAGGAAGTGATCAACATGGATTTTGTTATCGATATTCCCTGATCTCAAAATCAGTTTAATTTGATTTGGGTCATTGCAGATGGGATGACTAAGTTTACTCACCTTTTGCCAGTGGGGACTAATTTATCGATAGAGAATTATGCAAGGTTGTACCTCTAAGAGATTGTCAAGTTGCACAGGGAACTAGTTTCTATTATCTCAGATTGCAGTACATAATTTTCATCACACTTTTGGTGGTTGTTTCTGAAAGGTTTGGGGGATAAAGTGAGTCTTAGTATGATTTTACACTCCCAATCTGATAGGCAAGAAGAAAGGACTATTAATATATTAAAGAATATGCTTTGAGCTTTTATGATTTTTACTATAGTGGTGTTGGGTTGAGCATTTTCCTCTTATAGAGTTTGTGTCTAATAATAGCTACCAATCTACTATTGGGATGGCTCTATTTAAGGCCTCGTATGGTAGGAGGTGTAGGTCTCCGATTGGGTAGTTAGAGGTTGGTGAGGGGAGGTATTTAGTCTGGATTTTGTTCGCCGTCATGTAGAAGGTGAAGGTGATTCAAGATTGGTTTAAAGTTGCCCAAAGTCACCAAAAGTCCTATATAGATATGAGGTATAGGAAGTTAGAGTTTAAGATTGGGGATAGGGTATTCATGGTATCTCCTATGAGGAGAGTGATGCAGTTTGGGAACAAAGAAAAGCTCAGTTCTTAGTATGTTAGTCCGTACATAGTTTTGAGAAGGGTTAGCAATGTTGCGTATGAGTTGCAGTAGCCAACTAGTTTGAGCTACATTCACCCAGTGTTCCATGTCTTTATGTTAAGAAAGTATGCGGGTGATTCATTGCAAATTGTGTCTATAATAGATATATGTATTAAGGATTCTCTGTCTTAGGAGGAGGTCCTATTGATAACTTAGGTTGACAGGTTCAGCGGTTATGGACCAAGGAAGTAGCTTTGGTAAAGGTTTTATGGAGGAACCACAAGGTCGAAGTAGCTACTTGAAAAACTGAAGAGGATATGAAGTCCAAGTATCTATTCCTATTCCCTTTTCTGCAAAATCATGCTTGAGGTATGTGTTGTCCTTAACAATTTGTTTTTGTCTTCATTAAAGGTAGATTGTGAATTCCTTGGTAATCTATTTTCTATCTTAAAGGTAACAGTAGAGATTTTTGGGGGTGAAATTATACTAGTCACTATCTTGTCCCATCATTTAAGGATGAATGATCTAAGTGAGGGAGAATTAAAACACCCTGGATTTTGGTCATAGAAAGTTCTTGGGCTTTGAGCTCACTATCCTGGTGACTACTCATTATTGGAGTCGTACGGTGTGGATATGGGTAAGGTGACCCTACTCGTTAGGTGTCCAGTGGGTGGTAGTTGGGTTTGTACTCTTGGTAAGGACTTAGTGGTATTAGTCATTAGGGATGGTGATAAGTCGTTAGGACAATCCTTAATCAAATTATTAACTTAGTGGCTTGGCTTAGATCTGGGTGCTAGTGGCTCACTAAGAGCTGCAAGGATAGGCTACGAGTTGTAGGGTAGAGTCATATGTTTTTCAATGTCCAATGCCTTGGGTTTTTTCTTGGATATGACTAGACTATACGAGTCGAATAGTCCAGTCAGGTGTGTGATTATGGGGTTGAATAATGGTCAATGTATGGGTGTCCAACTCACTGTCTTGGCGAAAACTCAAGGTTATGAGTCATATGTTGTGGTCACAATTCAAAGGGTCGACTTATTACCACATATGGCCTTCTTAAGGTTTTTATGTTTTGGGAATTAAAGATATATCCCACTTTAAGTCCCTTTGATACCATGACTTAAAACAACCTTTGGGACCTAATTAACACATTATTCCCAATAAAACACTATCAAATTCTCTCTCAAACTCTTTGTTCAAGTAAAAGTTAGGGTTTCATTAAGCTAATAAATAAAGGCTCTCAAGGGTGATTTTTCTCCATACTTCTTGGTGTCTAAGACATATTACTCCTCCATCATTGTTATTTTAAAAAATGCTAATGTTTTAAGTTATGGTTTTCATGATATTGTTATGGTTTTTAAATAAAGGTTGGGGGTTTTGGTTGTTCATGGATGAATATTGTTTGTCATGGTTTAAATAAGGTTTTCCTTGTTTTAATTATGGTTTTGAACACCTGGTTGCATGGGTAATGGTGGTTGAACTTTATAATGGTAAATTTCTTTAAACTTGTGACTCTTTAAGTGGTTATAACCCCAACCTTGTTTTGTAATATTGGTTTGTTGTTATGAGAAAGGTGGAAATTTAAATAAGAGGTACAATAGAGTCCCCAAAGTGTTTGGTTTGACTATTTATTGAAAATAATGCATGGAATAAAATGGTTAAATGGTTAAGGCTAGTTTTTAAAACCGTGTGGGGTACGATGGAATCCCGCTAGTGATTTTAATAGCCCATAGGGTATGAAGGACTCTCCTAAGTATTAGCTAGTGACATTGCTTACAAGTTATAGTCGGTATGATGATACCACTTTATAATGCCTTAATAATTGACTCCTTTAATTATTCGTTAGGTTAGGTGCAAAAGTTTTTAATTGGGAAATAATGGGGGTTTTGATAGCTAACCGTGAAGGTGTGGGTCCGGTGGATAGACACTCGAAACTCGTGATTGGCGTCATGAGGTTTGGTCTTGATGACCTGTGTGCATGGTTCACTCTATTGATATGATTGTATCTTGGTTTAAAGTTGGGTTAGGGAATTCCCTGGTCTCTCTTAATACCCCAGGTTCATGCAGCTAACATGTACTGAGGCCCTTTCAGCAAGGGAGTTAAATGAATATAGCCCTTGAGTGGATTTTATAAAGATTAAGCTACATAGTCCAAGTTAAGATTTTAAATGCATTCTAAATATATATATATATATATATATATGTATGTATGTATGTGAATGAATATGATTATTTGATTTGGTTTTGAATGATGGCATTAATTTACCTTTATGCTTGAGTTACATGCTAACGTTCACTTTACTAACTGTCTTAGGCAATGTATCCCCATGCGATGCAGGGACTAGATATAGTACCATTCCTAGTGATTTGGATTCGAGGATAGCTTTGAGTCATATTAAAGTGGTTAGCTTTCATACTCCGAAAGAGCCCATTTAATGCTATGGACTTCTTTATATTATTGTTATTTCTTTTGTATTAGTTTTGGCTATATTTGGGGGCATGTCCCCATCGAATATTTTTTTTTCTAGTTAGAGGCTTTGTCGTAGTACTATGGGCATGGGCAGTGTCAGTATTATAATTAGCAAAGGTATTGGTATTTGTATTAGGACTGGCATTGGTTCAATATTTGGTTATGGATATTTGGTTATGGTTATAGACTTACTCTATTGCCTTTAGATTATTATTGTTCTATCTTTGTATATGTTCAAAATTCATCCAAAATGGGGTGTAGGGTTGTTAACGGTAGGGCATTACGGCTAGTCTCCAGTCTTGATTGGACTTGAGATACCTGACATAACTAGGCCATGGTTCGGGTTATGTTAGATTGGTATCAGATCCCTAGGTTCACGATCAATTGGGATCCCACAAAGTCGTGCTGAGTAAAGTCTCTTTTAAGGGTGTGTAGCGCGCCACACTCATAAGAGAGAGGCTACGAGGCATTTAGGAATGTTTTTTTTCTTGTGTTCTATTTTTGAGTTGTAGAGTGTAAGGTCCTGAAATCCTCTCTAATAGCCATTTGTTTTATTTTCAGATCATGCCCCCCAGATGATTTGAAGTTCATAAAACTCCTCTGTCCCCCCCCCCCCCAAGGACAATGTTGAAGGGACACGTCCTACTTATGGGGTCAAAAATCTATCTTGGGGTCCAGTTCCTAATTATCCTCCTGGAGTTTTATCGGTCCCCTTCAGTCCTCCTCGAGCTCCTCAAGTTGATGTTTCAAATGCTGAGTTTTGTTATTTTATTCATATTTAAGAACAATTAGTAGCTTCTAAGGTTGAGCATGGTGTTTCTATTACTCCATCTTCTTAGGTCACAAGGGTTGGTCAGTTTATGAAATTAAACCCTCCAACCTTTACTAGAGTTAGGGTCGAGGAGGATCCTCAAAGTTTCCTTGATAATATGGAAACAATCTTTCATGTTATGCATGTCACTAATGTAGAGGGCATGGAGTTTGTTGCCTACTAGCTTAAAGAGGTCGCCTACCAATGGTACAAGGAATGGGACTAGTCAAACGATGATGATGCTGAGTCAGCCCTATGGGATGATTTTTCTAATACTTTCCTTGACTGCTTCTTTCCTCAAGAGTTAAGGGAGAAAAAGGCAAAAGAGTTTCTCACCCTAAAGCAAGGCAAGATATCATTTAAGGAGTATGCCTTAAAGTTTGACTAGTTGTCCCGATATACTCCATATTTGATTTCTAGCATAAGGGCAATGAGGAAGTTCTCTTCAGGGCTGTCCCGATACTTAATTTTGGAGAGTAAGGATACCTTGTTGAAAAAAGACATGGATATCTCAAGGTTGGTTGTGTATATGTAATAGGTTCAAAAAGAGAAGAAGAAGCTGCAGAAGATATGGGAAAGGCAGAGCAAGAAGTTTAGATTTTTTGAGAAAGGTGGTGGCCTATAGTAGAGTGGCAAGGATGGTGGAAAATTCTCTAAGAAGAAGTAGAGCAATTATTGGCCTTACTCGCCAGTTAGTAATCCTAACCCAAAGTCATTGGGTGATAGGCGTTTTTATGGTGCCAAGAATAACAGGGCACAGGGTGCCTAATCTCAAGCTATTAGGGCCTAGTCAGCTCCATCCTATCCTTCCTATAGATTTTATGGTTGATTACATCGGGTTTACTATGATAAAAAAAAAAGACAGATGCTTCAACTATGGTTGGCTAGGGAACATTCTTTGAATCTGTCCCATGTCCAAGGTTTCTTCTGGGGAAAACAAGGTTTTGGTTGCCGCTTTATCAGCTCTGACACAAGAAGTTACACCATCTAGCTTCAGCACTAGTCAAAACTGTCTCTATACTCTCACTACCCATCAGGAATCTGAGGCATTTCCTGATATCTTTAATGGTATATTGAAACTTTTTTCCCATGATGTGTACCATTTTAATTGATTCGGGTTCCACTCTTACATATATGACCAAATTTATGTCTGTGCATTTTGTTTTTAGTCTCGAGTATATTTCGAACCCTTTTTATATGTCTGCCCTATTGGGTGACTCTGTGGTGGCTAGAAAAGTCTATAGGGGTTATGTGGTATTGTGAGTAGTCGAGACACTTTGGTAGATCTATTTGAGTTAGACATAGTTAATTTTAATGTCATATTGGGGATGAATTTTTTGTACTCATGCTATGTTTCTCTAGACTGTCAAACCCATAAGGTTAATTTTTAAATTCCCTAATGAGCCAGTTATAGAGTCGGATGATGGTTCCCTAGATCCTAAAGGGAGGTTCATATCAAATCTTAGAGCCCAGAGATTAATTTCCAAGGGTTGTCTCTAGCATCTGGTCTGGGCTAAAGATTCTAACTCGGAGGATCGTCCTTTTAATTCCATCCCAGTGGTGAATGAATTCCCTAGGGTCTTCTCAGATAACTTTCCTAGTGTCCCTCCCGATAGGGAGAATGATTTTGGGATTGATCTTGTTTCAAACACTCATCCTATTTCTATTCCCCTAACTAGAATGGCTCTAGCGAAGTTAAAGGATATTAAGAAGCAACTAAAGAATCGTTTAGATAAGGGTTTCATCCATCCTAGTGTTTCTCTGTGGGTTGTACCGGTATTATTCGTGTGTAAGAAAGATGGTTCCCTTTGTATATGTATTGATTACTGACAACTAAATAAGGTGACAGTAATGAATAAGTACCCTCTTCCAAGGATAGATGATTTGTTTGATCAGCTTCAGGGTGCTAAGTTTTTCTCCAAGGTATATGTTTGGTTAGGGTATCATCAGTTAAAGATTAGGGAGGTGGATATTCCTAAGACTGCCTTCCATTCCCGGTATTGGAATTTTGAGTTTCTTGTTATGTATTTTTGATTGTCCAATGCCCCGGCAACATTCATGGTATTGATAAATAGAGTTTTTCATCAATTTTTGGGCTTCTTCATCATTATGTTTATAGATGATATTCTGGTGTACACAAAGAGCGAGGTAAATTTTATCGATCACCTTTGCATTGTATTACAGACCATCAAGGAGCAGCAGTTGTATGCTAAATTTTTAGAATGTGAATTATGGTTGAACGCTATCACTTTTCTAAGTCATGTCATTTCTAGTGAAAAGATCATGGTGGACTTGTTGAAAGTTGCAGTGGTTAAGAAGCAGCTTAGACCCATGACTCCAATCGATATCTTGAGCTTCATAGGTTTAGCTGGATACTATATGAGGTTTGTGGAAAGGGTTTCAACTATAAATACCCCATTGATTAAGTTAACTCCGAAGAAGATGAAGTTCTTTTAGTACGATGCTTGTGATGGTAGTTTTGAGAAGAAGAAGGATAAGCTGACTTTGTCACCGAACTTGACTTTGCCTGAAGACACGAATGTTTTTAGTCTATTTTGATGTGTCCTAAGTAGGGCTTGGTTGCATCTTGATGTAGCATAGGAATATGGTAGCTTATTCCTCTAGACATATGATGGTGCATGAGAAATGACTAAATAAGGTGATAACTTATGCCCATATTGGCTGATGTGTTTGTGTCCCAATTGGCTAAATAGTTTGGTTTGGCATATTGACATTTGCTTGCAAGCTTGATTTATTATTATGACGATACCATTCAGTAAATGCCTTAATGGATGACTCCTTGCTTAATGGTTGGAAATGTGTGTAAATGTTTTAATTATACTTAAAGAGGGTTGTGTAGCTTGTCGTGGAAGGTGAAGGTCCCGGGAGGACCGATTCTAGAAATAATATTTTCCGGCGTGGGGTCTATATAACCATGTGTTTGAGTTATACTTCATATATATATTATAAGGGATGGCTAGTTGACCTGATGGCTTTAGCTTTCTCTCATTTTTCTCTGGTTCATATGACTAACACGTACTAGGGCCCTTTCGGTGGGGATAGCCAAACCCATATAGCCTGTGGGTGTTTTTATGATAGTTAAAGCTACACAGTCTAGGTTAATGATTTTAAATCTCATGATTAACCCTTATTCCCTATCCCATCATCTTATATATATGTGAATATAGTTTTGACTAATTAGTACTTGCTATTATTTTATCTCTTCCCTTAGTTACATGCTAGCACTCACCTTGCAAACCGTCCTAGGACGCTATATTGTTTCATAATATAGGGTCAGAAGATATTTTTTCCCCTTTTCCATGTTAGGTGGATTAGCACGTCTATCGAATTATTTTGAAGTGGTGAGCTTCCATTCTCTAAAAGGCCCATTATTTCATAGTTTATTTCCTTTATGATTTAAACCATCTTTTGGGTCTCTTTTGGCTATAGTAAGGGGCATGTCCCAACCTAGATGTTGTTTAATTTATTTAGAGGTATTTTCGCGGACAACTATGGATTAGAAATTGTTCAATTCTTAGAACCGCTACCTTGGTTAATTTATCTAGCATTAATTACTATTTAATTGGCTTTCCCATTGTTACTATTGTTATTTTTTGCTCATGAGGCTAGGCAATGGGGTTTGTCTCCGGTCTATGGTAGACTTGAGATACCCATCAAGGCCAAGCCCTGGTTCGGGTCATGAAAAGCTTGGTATCAGAGTCATTGGATTTCCACAAAGCCTATTAAGTATCGTCTTTTTTATGGGTGTGTAGAGCACTAGATTTATAAGGAGGAAGCTAAGAGGCATTTAGGAATGTATCCTTTTTTTGTGTTTTATGTTTGGGCTATAGATTCTAGTGTTATGAAATTTCTCTAATTCTTAGCTTTCTTCCATTTATGATCATGTGCCTTCCTAAAAATCTGATGATCGTAGAAACTCTTCTAGGAACTCTGTCCAACCCGAGGATAGTGTGGAAGGGACTCTTCCTGTATATGGGGTACAGACCCCAGTCTAGGGTCTCTACTCTAGATTATACTGCCCAATGTGAAGTTTTATCGCCTTTTAATAGTCCTCATCAGTCTCTCCAAGATAGTGATACTCATTCCCCGATACCTCTAAATAATGTATCTAATGCAGAGTTTTGTCAGTCTATTTATCTTCTTACTCAGTTAGCGACAACAGAGTCTTGCCAGTCTGATGATCTGGGTTCTACTTCTCCTTTTTTAGAGGTCACTAGCATTGGTCAATTCATAAGGTTGCATCCCCCAATCTTTACTATCTCTAAGGTAGAGGAGGATCATCAAGATTTTGTGGATGAAATAGAGAAGATATTTTGGGTTATACATGATACTGATTCTTAGGGTGTAGATTTTTTGTTTCATACCAATTGAAAGATGTGGCATATCAGTGGTATGAGGATTGGGAGCAGTTGAGGGGTGATGATGTTGAGTAGGTTATGTAGGAGGAGTTTTTTGGTGCCTTTCTTGATCACTTCTTTCTCAGGAGTTAAGGAAAGCTAAGCCTGAGGAATTTTTTTAATTTGAAGTAGGACCGGATGAGTGTCAATGAGTATTCTTAGAAATTTCACTAGTTGCCTCGCTATGCTCCCGAGTTGGTATCTAGCATGAGGGCTAGGATGAGAAAATTCGCTTTGCGGTTGTTGTGAGACATGGTTTTGGAGTGTAAGGCTATTAAGATAAATAATGATATGGATATGTCTAGACTTGTTATGCACATACAGCAGGTTGAGGATAAGAAAAAAAAGAAGGCACAAATAGGAGAGAGGAAAATTAGGAAGTTCAGGTATTCAGAGCAAGGCAAAGAATAACAAAAAAGTGGGAGAAATGGTAGACAGTGGGCTAAGATGATTAATTGGGGGAATTTGTATTCGTCTGCTAGTTCTCCTTATTCTAAGTCGTCGGGTGATTGTTGTTTACAATCTAGAAGTGGTTTTAAGTCACAGGGTTCCCACTCTCAAACTAGTAGTGCTCAGTGAACCCCACCTTATCTATCTTACTATTTTCGTAGGTAGATTCACTGTGGCCAGTGTGTTGAGGGGAGGAATCAATGTTATAAATATGGCCAGCTTGGCCACATGCAGTGATACTACCCTTCAACCAAGGTAGCCATGGGAGTTAATAAAGTCCCGGTTCCTTCATCTTCAGCTCCAACACCAAAGGGTGCTACTTCTGGTTTTGTCACTGGTTGGAATCATCTATATGCTTTTGCTACTAGTCAGGAATCTGAGGCTTCTCCTGAATTTGTTATAAATACGTTACAACTTTTCTCTCATGATGTGTACTATTTGCTTGATCTAGGTTCTACCCTTTCTTATGTGACCCTTTATGTGGTTGTGCATTTTGGTTGTGATCTCAAGATTAGTTTTGAGCCCTTCTTTGTATCTACTCTGGTGGGAGATTCTATTATGGCTAGAAAAGTTTATAGGGGTTGTGTGGTATGTATCTTTCATAGGGAGACATGGGTGGATTTGGTAGAGTTGGATATGTTAGATTTTTATGGAATTTTAGGGATGGATTGTCTCCACTCATGCTATGCTTCTTTGGATTGTCAAACTTGAAAGGTCAGTTTCCAATTCCCTAATAAACTGGTGATGGAAAGGGAGGGAAGTTCTTTAGTGCCTAGGGAGAGGTTTATCTCATATCTTAGAGCCCAGAAGTTGAATTCCATGGGGTGTCTTTAACATTTGGTTTGAGTTAAGGATTCTAGCATGGAGAGTCCCACTTTGCAATCTGTTCCTGTTGTTAATGAGTTTTCTAATGTCTTTTCTGATGATCTTTCTATAATTCTTCCCGATAGGGAAATAGACTTTGGGATTGATCTTCTACTCGATATCGTCCCTATCTCTATTTCTTCTTATAGAATGGATCCAGTTAAATTAAAGGAGCTAAAAGAGCAGCTGAAGGATATCCTTGATAAAGGTTTCATTAATCCTAGTGTGTCCTCGTGGGGTGCTCCTATGCTTATTATGTGTAGGAAAGATAGGGCTTTATAGATATGTATAGACTATCATCAGTTTAATAAAGTTACGATAATGAATAAGTATCCTCTTCACATGATTGATGATCTATTTGACTAGCTTCAGGGTGCTAGATAACTTTCAAAGATTTATCTTCATTCCAATTATCATCAATTGAAGATAAGGAGAATGATATTCCAAAGCATGTTTTTCAAACTCGATATGGTCACTAGAAATTACTGGTTATGTCATTTCGATTAACTAATGCTTCGGCTAATTTTATGGACCTCATGAATCAGGTGTTTCAGCAGTTTTTGGATGTGTTTATGATAGTGTTTACTGATGATATTTTGATGTATTCTAAGAGTCAGAAGGATCATGCCAATCACCTCCAAATTGTACTGCAGACTCTTAAGGATCAATATTTGTATGCCAAAGTTTCTAAGTATGAGTTTTTGTTGGATGTTGTAACTTTTCTAGGGCATGTTATCTCTTATGAGGGGATCATGATGGATCCACAAAAAGTTGAGGCGATTAAGAAGTGGCCTGTACCCATGTATCCAGTCGATGTTTGGAGCTTCTTAGATTTAGACAGGTATTATATGAGATTTGTGGAGAGTTTATCTTCTATTGCCGCTCTGTTGACCAGATTGACTTAGAAAAAGGTTAAGTTCTTATGGTCTGATGCTTTTAAGGGTAGTTTCTAGAAATTCTATGGCATTTTGAACCCTACCCGAGGGTACGAATAGTTTTGTCATTTAGTGTGATACATCCCGTGTAGGATTAGGGTGTGTGTTTATAAAGCATGGAAAGTTTTTTGCTTACGCTTCTAGGAATCTCTAGGATCATTATAATAATTATCGAATGCATGGCTTAGAATTTTTGGTTGTGTTTTTTCCTTTAACCTTTGGCATCACTACTATGGGTTTCATGTTGAAATCTAATTAGATCATAAGAGCTTTAACTATGTGTTCACCCAGAAGGAATTGAATCTCAAGCAGAGGCATTGGCTTGATTTGCTCAAGGATTATGAGATGACCCTTCACTACCATCTAGGTAAAGCTAATAGGTTTTTTAATGCTCTTAATAGATTATCTACGGGGAGTTTGTCCCATGTTAATATAGGAAAATAAGAATTGGTGAAATACGTTCACCAGCTGGTTAACCTAGGAATTCATCTTCCAGGCTCTGATGATGGAGGGGTGATTATTCAACAGGTGGTAAAATCATCTCTTGGTGCTAAAGTGAAGGAAAAGTAGGTTTTGGATCCCATTCTTAGGCAGATTAAAAATAGTGAGGGTCAGCTAAAGGCTATGGCCTTTGAGATTGGTGATGATCGTACCTTGAGGTAACAAGGCAGATTATTTATTTTTGATGTTGATGGGATGCATGAGCAAATTTTTACTGAGGCTCATGAGTCTAGGTATACAGTACATTTAGGATCAACAAAAATGTATCATGACTTGAAGGAGATCTATTAATGGAACATCATAAAGAGACATGTAGCTAATTTTGTGGCTAAGTGTATCGTTTTTCAACCAGTGAAGGTTGAACACTCGAGTCCAGGTGGTATATCTCAAGAGAATGAGTTGCATGTGTGGAAGTAGGAGATGATAATCATGGATTTCATTACAGGTGTTTCATGGTCTCAGAACTAGTATGATTCAATTTGGGTCATTGTAAATGAGATGACTAAGTCTTCTTACCTCTAGCCTGTGAGCACTCACTACTCTGGAGAAAATTATGCAAGTTTCTAATAGAGGAGATTGTAAAGTTGCATGGATCACCAATTTCCATTATTTTAGATACAGCTACGCAATTAACATCTCACGTTTGGAATTTGTTTATGAGAGGTTTTGGAATTAAGGTGAACCTTAGCAGCGTTTTCCACCTGTAAATGGATGAACAATCGGAGAGGACTATTTAGAACTTACAGGATATGCTAAGGGCTTGTGCAATTAATTTTGGATATAGTTGGGTGGATCTCTTACCTCTCCTTGAGTTTGAGTATTAAAATAGTTATCATTTGAGTCTTTCGATGGCTCCATTCGAGGCTCTGTATGGTGGAAGGTATGGATCTTTTTTTGGGTGGTTTGAGGTAGGTGAGGCTCATTTATTTGGTACTGACTTGGTTCACCAATCCATGGAGAAGGTGAAAGTGATTAGAACAGCTCAAAGTCGCCAAAAGAGTTATGCGGATGTGAGAAAAAGAGAATTAGATTTTGAAGTAAGCGATTGGGTATTTCTGAAAGTCACTCCTATGAAAAGAGTGATAAGGTTTGGGAAGAAGGGGAAGCTCAGTCCCCGTTATGTCGGTTCATATTAGATCTTTAGGAGAGTTGGGAATGTTGCATATGAGTTATATTTGCCTATGAGTTTGGGTTCCATATTTCATGTTTCGATGTTAAAGAAGTGTATGGGTGTCCCTCCCTTGATAGTGCTTATTAAGGATATTAGTATTTTGGATTTTTTGTCTTATAAGGAGGTCCTGGTTCACTTATTAGATAGGAAGGTTCAGATATTGAGGACAAAGGATGTAACTTCAGTGTTGATTTTCACTATTGGAATTTCATGATTGTGCAAAGTGGGTTTTTACCCAAATTACTTTATGATTGAGTTATTAGAATTGAGCTATTCAAGATTGATATACTTAACTTTTTTATTGTTTTATTTCCTAAATTGAGAACTTATGCTATGAATTGTATATTGCTACTATGAATCAGAACTGATGATTTCCAAGTGATAAATGATAAAAGTCATGATATTAAACTTTTCCGTGAGAAGTTGATTACTGAATATAGATATTGATGTTTGATTTTAAGAGTCAAGAATGAATCTTGTGACGCTTTCTTGAAGTTTTGACATTTGATATGGCTTAATAAGCAAGTCCACTAGATGTTGAGAAAGATGGTTTTGAGTTGAGTCGAGTTAGCAATCCATAAATTATTTATGATTTACCGATGAGATATATTTATGATTTTGGTCTCTATGGTAGACCCTTGAGTAGATTAAGGTGCATTTCCTAACGCGTTCTGAGCTTGAGTCTGGGAGTAGTATTTAGCACCAAGCAGGAAGAGTGGGTTTAGCGCATCCTACTTCCCCTGAACTACGTGCCACTGTAGGATAAAGATTAAGGGCTAAAGGCTAAGACAGTGATCACTAAAGTTAAGGTTCTACTCCGATGGCAAGGATAGAATGGCTCTCCCCAATGTGGTCAAGACGTTGGACTCCACATAAGCTCACATGGTTTATGTCGGTTATAAGAAACTCCCAAGTCCATAAGAGTTTATGTTTCGGGAGTCACCAAGTTACTCTAAGTTTTGAGTTGAAGAGTTTGAGTTGAGTATAATGATTTATGAGATTTACAATGCCTTCATTACTAACAGGGAATATATTTCAGCTAATTCAAGCGAAGAGAGTCATTATTGATAGCATGCATAATTTTTTTATATATTTATGATAATGTTTATAATGTTGCATACGCCCCCACATACTCAGTAGATTCCCAAGTACTGATTTCCATACTCTTTTGTGTTCTACATTTTCTTCTGATGTAGGTTTGGGTGCTCAGTCTCAGCAGCAATAGTGATCTTTGAGTACCTTTATCTATATTTTTGTAGTTGGTGAGTACTTATAGTTCGAGGACCTATGTCCCTGATTTTGCCTTGTTAGTAGATGGCTGTTTCTTTTCAGTTCAATATGAATCAAATGGGGATCCGTCCCAATGGCTCCTCAGTCTTATTTAGTAGAGGCTTTTGTCAGACTAGAGTACCAGTATGCACAAAAATTTTAGTATTATGTTTATACAGGCTAGTATTTCTTCATAATTAAGTATGTTCAAGTTCATGACATGATTATTCTTCCCTACTTTAGCATGATTAGCATTATAGTGAGCTCTGAAAGTGATGACAGTTTTAAGAGTGTTAGTTTGAGGCCACGTGTGACCTTAAGCACCGTGTGACATCTCGGGATAGGTTCGTGGGGCGTTGCAAGCTTCATATTAGAGCCTAAGGTTCAAAGTACTAAGGAGCCTGACAAGCCGCGTTACGTAGAGTGTTGATCATCGGTGTGTAGCGCACCACAAGAGGCTACGAGATATTTTAGGAAAAGTTGGTTCTTTATTTCAAAAGTCTATCGTGCTTATGACTTTTTTTCTCTGTTGTTAATTCGTGCTCTCTTATGATAGACAATGCCTCCTCGTAGACCTCGCAAAAATAATAAACAACCTTAACCCATTTATTCTTTAGGTGAGATGGTATCCCACACAGAATTTCAGGCAGCTTTTCAGGCGCCAGCCCAAGCAGTTACCGCCAATGCTCAAACCCATGCTCAGGTCATAGCTCAACCTCTGCATGAAATTAATTCAGCGGCGGCTTGGATTTGTGATTTTATGCAGATGAATTCACCAGAGTTTTATGGGTCAAAGACAGGTGAGGACCCATAGATGTATCTTGATGAGGTGAAAAATATCACCCAAATTATGCATGTAATGGAGAAAGAGAGTATGGAGCTAGCTTCATATCACTTCAAAGATGTTACCTATGATTGGGTTGAGATCTGGATTTTATAAAGGGATCCGCCCTCAGTTTCAGAGCCGTTCTTTTGTGTCAGCGCCTTCATCAGCTAGTGCTCCCGTATCCAGAATCAGAAATGAACAATGTAATAAGCCTGCTGTGTCCAGGTCTCAGGATAGTGTGAGTAATAGACCTATCTATCCCCCAACAGAGAGGTTGGTTTAGTTGTGGAAAGTTGCGACATAGGCTCAGATATTGCCCATATGCTAGATATGGAAGTCACAATGTTCGTCCTCAAAGTCAGGCCATTAGTGCTCCAGCCACTTTAGCTCATCCTACCCTTTCTCCGGGTGCCTCATCCAGTACTGCTGGCGGTCAGCGCCAGAACTGCTTCTATGCGATACCTCCCCACCAGGAGCAGGAGGATTCACCAGATGTTGTTACTGGTACGCTCTGTGTATTTTATTTTGATGTGCATGTGTTGATGGACCCTGGGTCAAGTCTTTTTTATAAGACACCGTTGGTGGCTTTGAAATTTGAGATCAGTGCTAAAAAGATTCCTGAGCCTTTTCTAGTTTCTACCCCAGTAGGTGAATCTATTGTTGCTAAGCAAGTATGTAAAAAGTGTCCTATTACTGTCCTTAACAGAGTTATGTTTGCAGACTTGATTTAGCTTGACATGGTTGATTTTGACATTATTCTCAGTATGGATTGGCGTCACTCTTGTTATGCATCTATAGACTATCGTACCTGTGTAGTCAAGTTTAAGTTTCCCAACGAGCCTGTTTTTGAGTGGTTCGAAAAATATGTCACTCCCAAGAGTCATTTTATATCCTACCTTAAAGACAGGAAATTGATTTCCAAGGGTTGTATCTATCATTTGGTTCGAGTTAAAGAAACTAAATCTGAGACTCCAACTATTCAGTCTATTAGCATTGTCAATGAATTTCTTGATGTTTTTCTGGAAGATCTCCCAGGGGTACCTCCCAATAGAGAGATAGAATTCGGGATTGATCTTCTTCCCGATACGCAAACTATTTATATTCCTCCTTATCGTATGGCCCCCGCAGATCTTAAGGAGTTAAAAGAGCAACTCAAAGATCTTTTTGATAAGGGTTTCATAAGGCCCAGTGTATCTCTTTGGGGCGCACCCATTCTCTTCATGTGAAAGAAAGATGGTTCATTGCGTATGTCCATTGACTATCGTCATCTCAACAAGGTCACAGTCAAAAACAAATATCCGTTTCCTTGAATTAATGACCTGTTTTATCAACTGCAAGGTGCCATCTATTTTTTGAAAATAGATTTGAGATCCAGTTGTCACCCACTTAAGGTTAGAGAGTGTGATATTCCAAAGACGGCTTTCCGCATCCGTTATGGTTATTTTGTGTTCCTAGTTATGTCTTTCGGGCTAACTAACACCCCAGCAGCTTTTATGGACCTTATGAATCGGGTGTTCAGACTGTACTTGGATATGTTTGTTATTGTGTTCATAGATGATATTCTTGTGTACTCCCGAATAAGAACAACCATGCAAATCATCTCTGAATTGTCTTGCAAACCCTTAGAGATCATCAGTTATTTTCTAAGTTTAGCAAGTGTGAATTTTGGCTAAGGTCAGTTTCCTTTCTAGGTCATATTGTTTCTTCTGAAGGTATTCAAGTTGATCCTTAAAAGAGAGTAGCCATGAGGAATTGGCCTAGACCTATCTCTCTGTTTGATATTAGGAGTTTCTTAGGTCTAGCTGGCTACTACCATCGTTTTGGTGAAGGTTTCTCTTCCATTATTGAACCTTTGACCCAGTTAACCCAAAAAAAGTTAAATTCCTGTGGTCAGATTCCTGCGAGAAGAGTTTTCAGGAGTTGAAGACTCGACTCACTTCAGCCCCTGTGTTGACCCATCCAAATGGTGTAGATAATTTTGTATGTATTCTGATGCCTTTAGAGTTGGTTTGGGTTGTGTACTGATGCAAAGAGAAAAGGTTATAGCCTATGCCTCCAGATAGTTAAAGCCGCATGAGAAGAATTACCCGACCCATGATCTCGAGTTAGCTGCAGTTGTTTTTGCTTTCAAAATCTGGAGACACTACCTGTATGGTGTTCATGTTGATGTCTTTACGGATCACAAGAGTTTTTAGTATGTGTTTACTCAGAGAGAGTTGAACCTGCGGTATGAGTGTGTTGTATCACCCGGGCAAGGCGAATATAGTGGCAGATACCCTTAGCAGATCATCCATGGGCAGTGTAGCACATATAGAGGAAGATAAGAAAGAGTTAGCCCATGAAGTGTATTATCTGGCTAGGTTGGGTGTTAGATTGCTTGATTCAGCTAAGGGTAATGTTTGGGTTCACAGTAGTTCCAAATCTTCTCTAGTTTTAGAAGTAAAGGAGAAGTAGGATATGGATTCTCGTTTGGTAGAACTGAAAGAGTCAGTTAAAGACCAAAAGGTGTAGGTTTTCTCCCAAGGGGGAGATGGTGTATTGAGACTTCAAAATAGATTATGTGTTCCGGATGTTGATGACTTGAGATGGAGGATTATGGCTAAAGCGCATGGCACGCGGTATTCTATTCATCCCGATGCTACCAAGATGTACCACGATTCGCGGGAAATTTATTGGTGGAATGGTATGAAGAAGTATATACCGAAGTTTGTAGAGAAGTGTGCAACTTGCCAACAGGTGAAGATAGAGCATTAGAGACCCGGTGGTATGATGCAAGAATTTGGCATTCCTACTTGGAAATGGGAGGAAATGAATATGTATTTCGTGATTGGTTTACGTCTCTCTCATCATCATCACGATTCTATATGGGCCGTTGTAGACAGGTTGACTAAGCCAACATATTTCCTACCCGTACATACATCTTTCACCGCTGAGGACTATGCTAAGCTGTACATCTGAGAGCTAGTCAGGTTGTATGGTGTTCCTTTGTCTATCATCATCTCTAATAGAGGTACTCAATTTACTTCTCAATTTTGAAGAGCTTTTTATAAGGGTCATGGCACCTAAGTTCATCTTAGCTCCTCTTTTCATCCTCAGACAGATGGTTAGGCTAAGAGGATTATCCAAAATTTAGAGGATATGTTGAGGGCATGTGGTCTTAATTTCAAAGGAAGTTGGGATGAACATTATCCATTGATTGAATTAGCTTATAACAACAGTTTTCACGCTAGCATTGGAATGGCTCTATTTGAGGCTTTATATGGAAGGCAATGTAGATCACGCATAGGTTTATTTGAAGTGGGTGATGCTACTATGATTGGACCTGATATTGTGTTTGGTTCAAGAAAGGTTGAAGACAACCCAGAGTCGTCAAAAGTCGTATGCAGATGTGAGGAGAAGAGCTCTTGAGTTTGAAGTTGATGATTTGGTGTACGTGAAAATTTCTCCCATGAAAGGGGTGAAAAGATTTGGAAAGAAAGGGAAGCTTAGTCCCCGATATGTTGGCCCTTATAGAGTTTTGCATCATGTTGGAAATGCAGCTTATGAGATCGAGTTGCCTGCAGAGTTGCCAGTTATCCACCCTGTCTTTCACGTTTCTATGCTCAAGAAGCGCATTAGTGATTCTATTGTGGTTGATCTACCAGTAAGCTTTGATGTTTGGGACAACCTTTCGTATGATGAGATTTCGGTTGAGATCCTAGATTATCAAGTCCATAGACTAAGGAACAAGGAAGTTCCCTTGGTTAAAGTTCTGTGGCAAAATCAATCAGTTGAGGGTGCTACTTAGGAAGCAGAAGAAGAAATATGAATTAAGTACCCTCAGCTCTTCTCCTTGAATTCTAATCAAGCCAAAGGTACTATTCTTCCTTAATTCAGTTTCCTACTAATCCATCGTATTCAGTTACATAAATATCCATTCTATGATTCATGCATTCTGTGAAGTACTCGAAAGTCTATAGTGAAGTAAGTCGGTTAAGTAAATTGTTCCCATAAGGTATTTTTCCCGTTTTCTCTTTGGTCTTGAGCCTAACTTGCAACATTCGAGGACGAATGTTTCCAGGGGGGATATTGTAATACCTCGATCGTTCCTTAAGACTAAATTCTTCTTTTGACCAAATGGGAAGACTTCCAAAGTGATTTATGTTTAAAACATGTGGGATATGAAATTCGCCCAAATCCAACACTCGGCTGAAGAGTTAGAGCCATTTTAGTGAGACAGTTTACCACCTGGCACTTTAGCGCATCGCGGAGCCAACCAAAAAGGCAATTGTCATTTTCTAAAGAGCCTTCGTGATATTGGCACATCACGCCAAGGATCAATGTAAGAATTGTCAAATTCTAGTGCACCAACGTAATTCCACCGCGCCGCGGTGCCCTTCCAGTTCACGACCAAGGTGGCAAATATGACTTCACCGCGTTACATCACTTAGCAGTTTCCCAATTATCAAAATCTCCAGTGAAGGTCCGCAATCATGAAGCGTCACGCCAGGGACAAAAATTGGGCTCCAGTTCTAGAATTTACTCAAGGGTATTTTGGTCTTTTCACCCATCCTTACCCACTATAAATATACAAATAGAGGAGAAAATCTTCATTTTCCTCTTCCATTCCATCCAAAAGCTAGGGTTTCTCTCTAAAATCCCATCCAATTCTTGTCTAAACATCTCAAATTGAGCTATATTTTTCACAAATTAGTTCAAGATTCAAAACTTCCAAGTCAAGAACATCAAGAACCATATATCAAGAAGTGGGAAAAGAAGTTCCAATCAAGTTTCTTCATCTCAAATTCATAATCAAGGTATGTGGGGCTTGAACAAGAATATCCTTTCATTCTTGTGCCCAAAGAATTGATTTTTACTATTGGAATTTCATGATTGTGCAAAGTGGGTTTATACCCAAGTTACTTTATGATTGAGTTATTAGAATTGAGCTATTCAAGATTGATATACATGACTATTTTATTGTTTTATTACTTAAATTGAGAACTTATGCTATGAATTGTATATTATTACTATGAATTCGAATTGATGATTTCCAAGTGATAAATGATAAGAGTCATGATTTTAAGATTTTCCATGAGAAGTTGATTATTGAATATATATATTGACGTTTGAGTTTAAGAGTCATGAAGGAATCTTGTGATTCTTTCTTAAAGTTTTGACATTTGATATGAGTTAATTAGCAAGTCCACTTGATGTTGAGAAAGATGGTTTTGAGTTGAGTCGAGTTAGGAATCTACAAATTATTTATGATTTACCGATGAGATATATTTATAATTTTGGTCTCTATGATAGACCCTTGAGTTGATTAAGGTGGATTTCCTAATGTGTTCTGAGCTTGAGTCTGGGATTAGTATTTAGCACCGACCGGGAAGAGCGAGTTCAGCGCATCCTACTTCTCCAGAACTACATGCCACTGTAGGATAATGATTAAGGGCTAAAGGCCAAGACAGTGATCACTAAAGTTAAGATTCTACTCTGATGGCAAGGATAGAACGACTCTCCCCAGTGTGGGCAAGATGTTGGACTCTATGTAAGCTCACATGATTTATGTCGGTTATAAGAAACTCCCAAGTCCATAAGAGTTACAGTTTCTTGAGTCACCAAGTTACTCTAAGTCTTGAGTTGAAGAGTTTGAGTTGAGAATAATGATTTATGAGATTTACAATGCATGCATTACTATTAATGATTTATAAGGAATATATTTCAGCTAATTCAAGCGAAGAGAGTCATTATTGATAGCATGCATGATTTTCTTATATATTTATGGTAATGTTTATAATGTTGCATACACCCCCACATACTCAGTACATTCCCAAGTACTGATTTTCATACTCTTCTGTGTTGAATATTTCCTTGTGATGTAGGTTCGGGTGCTCAGTCTCAGCAGCGACAGTGATCTTTGAGTACCTTTATCTACATTTCTACAGTTGGTGAGTCCTCATGGTTTAAGGAACTATGTCCCTGATTTTGCCTTGTTAGTAGAAGGTTGTTTTATTCAGTTCAGTATGAGTCAGATGGGGATCTGTCCCAATGGCTCCTCGGTCTTATGTAGTAGAGGCTTTTCTCAGACTAGAGTACCAGTATGTACAGAAATTTTAGTATTCTATTTGTACATGCCAGTATTTCTTCATAATTAAGTATGTTCAAGTTCATAACATGATTATTCTTCCCTACTTTAGTATGATTAGTGTTATATTGAGCTCTGAAAGTGATAACGGGCTTAGAGGGTTAGCTTAAGGCCACGTGTGGCCTTAAGCACCATGTGACATCTCGGGATAGGTTCGTCGGGCGTTATAGATATTGAAGAAGATATGAAGACCAAATATCCATTGTTGTTCCTTGTGTGGAATGATAGTTCTTAAAGTGTGAGTTATGTTTTCCACATCTTGTTTTTCGAGTTTATTATTTGATTCTAACGTATTCTTTCTATTCTCGTCCAAAAAATGTCCTAGCTCATCATTCGGGTATGAATCATCCTAAGGGGGAGGGGTAATGTAGGACCTTTGAAATTTCAATGATTTCATTTTTAACCTTCCAGTGGTTGAAACATCAATTTTTGACTTAAATTGTGTTTAGGTATGTTAGTAGGGTGTCTCATAAGAGTTTCTAAACTTTTTGAAAGGTTTCGGGTCATTATGAAATTCTGTGGCAGTAAGCCTCCACAATATTATCTTGTCACGGAGTCTACCCTCCACGATATTAGTGTGGCATAGAAGATAGACTCCATGATATTGGCGTGCCACACTAACGCCAAATTTTTGTGCAATTTTATTTTATTCACTTAGGATGAGGGGCTTTTGGGTATTTTTCACTTATGTACGACCCTTAAACTTAAAATAGACTTGTTTTCATCAGTTTTTCAAAGATTAATTACTCTTATTCACTCTCAAACTCAAAACCCAAGAAAAATGCAAGGGTTTTATAGAGGATTTGTCATTCGATTTCCAAGATCTAAATTGCAGCAAATTTTTGAGTATTTAAGGCATGTATTACTTCCCTAAATTGAATTTATATGAATGCATGAATTTAAATTAATATCCATATGGTTTAATTATTGAATTTTGAATGTGGGTTTAGGGGGTTGGAATGGTTATTGCATGAATTTAATTCCCATGGCTTTGAATTTACTATTTATGATAATTTTTGATGAATTTGAACTATTTAAATGCTTGGGTGTCGGAATTGGAATAGGTAACATGGTTTTCCCTAAACTTGATGGTTTAGTGGTTTGGAATTGTCTGTAACCTCAACCCAATTTGCAAAATTTGATTTGAGACACGGACATATGCACATTTTCTTCACTTGTGAAACCTTGCATTGCTTAAAAGGTTAATGGAATGTAAATTGGCTTTTGAAAGGCCTTGGTGGCCATAGATTAATTTTGAATTGGAACTTTGGAGTCATATTGGATTATGGGTATGAATCCCAATTGGCGAAATAGGATGGAGACCTATTGGCTAATGGGTTTGAGTCCCAATTGGCTAAATGAGTTGGAGTCCTATTGGCTCATGGGTTTTAGTCCTAGTTGGGTAAATGGATTAGAGTCCTATTGGCTGATGGGTTCGAGTCCCAATTTGGCAAATATTTTGCTTTGGCATAATTAGATTGGCTTGCAAGCTTGATATATTAGTATGACGAGATCATTTAGTAAATGCCTAAATGGATTACTCTATTCTTAATGGTTGGAAATATGTGTATATATTTTTACTGGGCTTAAAGGGGATTGTGTAGGTCGTCGTAGAAGGTGGAGGTCTTGGGGGACCGATATCGAAAACTACGTTTGCAGACGTAGGAGTCTATATGACCGCGTGTTCGAGTCACACTTGGTATATATATTGGGGGATGACTAGTTGCCCTGATGGCTTTAGCTTTCCCTCATTTTTTCTCGTGTTCATTCGGCTAACACGCATTGGGGCCCTTCCTGTGGGGGGAGCTGGACTCATATAGCTCGTGGGTAGTTTTATGATGCTTAAAGCTACACAGTCCAGGTTAATGGTTTTAAATCTAATGTTTAAACCTTTTTCCCTATCCCAACATCTTATATATATGTAAATATGAACGGGAGCATATGGTTTTGACTGATTTGTACTTGGAATTATTTTATCCCTTTCCTGGGTTACATGCTAGCGCTCACCCCACTAACCATCCTAGGACGCTACGCTATTTTATAATATAGGGTCCGAAGACACTTGTTTTTCCCCTGTGCAGCATTAGGTGGATTAGCACACCATCGAGTTGCTTTGAAGTGGTAAGATTCCATTCTCGGAAAGGCCCATCATTTCATAGTTTGTTTCCTTTATGTTTTAGACCATCTTTTGGGTCCCATTTTGACTCAACCCAAACCAGGGCCTAGTGGTGTCGGGTGCCTCAAGCCCTACCCTGGATCGGAGACCCCCCAATCCCTAACCATTACTACCCTACATTATAAGTCGGATAAATTCCAAATATTTATATATGACAAGGTAAAATGGAACAATCATAAATCAAATAAAGTCAAACGGTTTAAGCCTCAATACCAATACCAATTCCAAGGCTGACACCAATACTGACCCAGCCCATGCCAACCCAAAGTAGTCTCACAAAGCCTCTATCCGAAACCAAAACAACATCTGGTCGGGACATGCCCCCAACCATAGCAAAAATCAAAGTCTAAGAAATAAAGAAATAGTGTAGAGAAGACCATAAAATGAAATCGAGCCTTCCGAAGTATGGAAGCTCACTACTTCAATCCAACACAAAGTTGTCTCCAAATCCAATCAATGAGCAGGGGGGCTAGTATGGCCAGTTCCTGCATCGCGTAGGGATATAGTGCCCGAAGACGGGCTAACGGGTGAACGCTATAATGTACTCAGGAGTAAGGTTAAAAGAATACCAAAATTAGTACCAAGTAATAAACATATGCAATCACATCCATACATATATATATGCATTATCCATGTCAGGAAAGGGAACAGGGTTTAGAATATATGTAAAACTTTAACCTGGGTTGTAAAGCTTGACCGTCCTATACCACCCACGGGCTATATGGGTCCAGTGTTACCCCATGAATAGGCCCTAGTCCGTGTATCCACATGAACCAGAGATATCATAGGGGTCATATATTCTCGTGTACCCTTCAACAACCATGATACATATGTACAAGTATAACTAAGAAGATTCACGTGTACCCCACAAGTATATGGTCACTATGACCAACCCTCATGTCTGCAAACATGAGATTCCAGTGCCCATTCATTGGACTCAAACCTTCATGGTTACCTATCAGAACCCGTCATTATTTCCCAATCAAAACCTTTAACACACAATCAAACCACTAATTCCATAGTTTATTACCAGGGCATTATGAAGTGGTATCATCATACCAACTATAACATGCATCAATGTCCTTTGCAAACACTTGGGGATTCCTATGTACCTCATAGTTTCTATTATTAAAACCACTTGGGGGATTCCCATGTACCCTACAAGGTTTTTCATTTAAAACAAAGTCATGGCCACCAAGGCCTTAGCATTTAACCATTTAAACCATCCAAACCAACTTTAAGTTCCATTATTATATTATGCAATGCAAAGTTTTCAATGAAAGTCCAACTATGTAACAACACCATTCTCATAAGCATTTTCTCAAGCATGTTAAGGGCATATAGTTTCAAAAACCAAAACCAAGTATCAATTGACCATTCCCATGCAACCATATGTTCAAACCACTATTATTACATGAAAATCATAAGAAAAACGTGAGAAAACATTATCAAACAAAAAACAACTAAACCCCCCAACATACAGTTCAAAATCAGACAAAACCCACAATTAATCCATGAAAACCATTCATTAAAATATGAATTTAGTTGAACTAACAAATAGGGAAGAGTAACATGCCTTAGATACAAAAGAAAGAGGAGAAATTTGCTCTTGAAAGCCCATAATTGATTGTATTGAAGAAACCCTAGCCTTTCTTGAACCAAGATCCTTGATAGAGATTTGAGAGTGTTTAATGTGTTTTTAATTAAGAATAATAGGGTAAATGAAGTCCCAATAGTGTTTCGAGTCGTGGGGTCATGAGAGGCTATGAGGGGAAATATCCGAAATGCCCTCAACTTAAATTATAATAATCAGCGCAGGAGGGTACGACTACTCCCTAAACTGTACCCACAACATACGAGTGGTACCCACCACTCATACCATAGAAAGAATATTGGTCATCACACACTATCCACCATACAACTACCCTTGCCCAAGTCATAGTAATACCATACTAGTAGTACCTAAAATTCGTATCCAAGACAGAAACAAAGGGGTTAGACACTTGACAACATACGAGTCCACTATACCACTCGTACCCTATCCTCACGGCTCTTAGTAAGCCATTCATAGTCAGAACTAAGTCAAGTTACCAAGTTTCAAATTAAGTGAAGGACCAAACCAATGAACCGTCTCCAAACCATATGAACCGTAGATACCAAGTTGTAACCATAACAGAAACCCAACCACCACACATTGGAAAAAGTACAAATTGAGGACCCTAAATTGTACCCATATCGTATGACAAGTACCCACATGTCGTATGATTTCTAGAACCTCAAACTCAGGATATTTCAAAGGGTCAAAACTCAGGGTGTTTCAGTTCTCCCCCACTATGATCATTCATCCCCGGATGACGAAACAAGGTAACATATGCAAAAATAAACCCCAAAATATCTCTACCCCTACCTTTAAGATAGAAAACAAAGATATCGATGAATCAACCTTTCCTTTTAAAATATTTAAAAAGAAAGACATTATGAAGAACATATACCTTTTGCACGAGTTTCCAGAGCAGAAAATAGTAATGGATACTTGGATTGCATGTCCTCTTCAACTTCCCATGTAGCCTCTTCCACCTTGTGGTTCCTCCATAGAATCTTTACCGAGGCCACATCCTTGGTCCGCAACCGATGAACCTGATGATCTAATAGCTCAATCGGAACCTCTTCATAAGATAAAGAATTCGAAATACCAATATCCTTGATAGGTACAATTTTCTACAGATCACAAATACACTTCCTCAACCTAGAAACATGGAATACCGAGTGAATGTAGATCAAACTAAGAGGCAATACTAACTCATAGAAAACCTTCCTAACCTTTTTCAAAATAACATAAGGACCCATATACCAGGGACTAAGCTTCACTTATTACAAATAGTATCACTCCCTTCATGGGAGATACCTTCAGGAATACTTTATCTCCATCCTCAAACTCTAAGTCTCTTAGCCTCTCATCCATATAAGACTTTGGGTAGCCTTAATCCTATCCGGAATCATCTTCACCTTTACCATTGCCTGATGAACCAAATTCAGGCCAAACATAACTGCCTCACTAAGCTTGAACTAATCAATAGGGGATCTATACCTACTACCCTACAATGCTTCGAATAGAGCAATCCCAATGCCAGAGTGGTAGCTATTATTATAAGAAAATTTCAAAAGAGGGAAATGCTCAACCCAACTACCACCATAATCTATTATTCAAGCACAAAGCATGTCTTCCAATGTCGGAATAGTCCTCTCTACTTGCCCATCCGACTGTGGCTTAAAAGCAATACTTAGACTAACCTTAGTCCCCAACACTTTCTTAAAAGACCACCAAAAGTGAGATAAAAACTACATACCATGATCGGATATGATAGAAATAGGTATCCCATGCAACTTCACAATCTCATGGAGATACAACCTCGCATAATCCTTAACCAAGAAACTAGTCCTCACTGACAAGAAGTGAGCCGACTTTGTCACACTATTCACGATGACCCAAACCGAGTCAAATTGATTCCATGACCGGGAAAGACCGGTAATGAAATCCATATTGATTACTTCTCACTTCCAATAAGGCAACTCAATTTCTTGATACAATCTTCCGGGCCTCAGGTTCCGGGCCTCAGGTGCACAACATTCACTTGCTGACACACCATGCACTTGGCCATAAAATTAGCCACATCACTCTTCATATTGTTCCACTAATACATCTTCTTAAGGTCATGATACATTTTTGTCCAACCAATATAAACAACATAGGCAATTTATGCATCTCAGCCAAGATCCACTCACGCAACCCATCAATTTTGGAACACATAGACTCCCTTTGTACCGCAAGGTGCCATCACCACTGATCTCAAAGGTCAATAACTTCTGTCCACCAAAATAACCCTTGATTCTCATCAATATAGGATCTAACATATTCTTCTCCTTTATTTCAGCACCAAGAGAAAACCGTGCAACTTCCTGTACCAACTCAACACCATCCTTAAAGTCTAAGACACAAACCCCAAGGTTAGCCAAGCGGTGAACATCCTTCACCAACTCCCCCTTATCCTTATCCACATGAGCTAGAATCCTCATGGATAACCTTCTAATAGCATCAGCAAACACATTAGCTTTACCTAGGTGGTAGTGAAGACTCATATCATAATCCTTGAGAAGTTCAAGCCATCTTTTTTGCCTGAGGTTAAGCTTTCTCTGAGTAAACACATACTACAAGCTATTATGATAAAAAAAAAAATATCCACATATACTCTATTAAAATAATGATGCCAGATCTCAAACACAAACACCACAACTAATAATTCTAAGTCATAAGTTGGATAATTCCTCTCATGCACTTCAACCGTCTGGACGCATAAGCTATCACCTTTCTATGTTGCATCAGAACTCAAACCTATCAATGCCTTTACACAAAGTCAAGATCAAAGCCAAAGTTAGTTTATCTTTTAGCTTCTGAAAACTCCCTTCACAAGAATCTGACTACAAGACCTTTAGCTTTTACTAATTTTATTAAGTTAATGAGGCAGCTATAGTAAAAAAAACTCTCCACAAATCTCCTATAATAACTAACTAAACCCAAGAAGCTCTAAATATCGGTTGGAGTCATGGGTCTAGTCCACTTCTTCACCACTGCAACTTTTTGTGGTTCCACCATGATCCCTTCTCTAGAAATGATATGGCCTAGAAAAGTGACAACATTCAACTAGAATTCACACTTCTAAAATTTGGCATACAACTGCTACTCCTTCAAAGTCTATATTAAAAAGTGGAGGTGATTTTGTTGAGCCACCTCGCTCTTCGTACACCAAAAGATCATCTTTTAAAACAATGACAAACAAGTCCAAAAATTTATGGAAGACCCTATTTATAAAATCGATTAACATCATTGGGGCACTGGTCAACCCAAAAGACATAACAAAAAATTCAAAGTTCCCATATCGGGTACGGAAGGCATTCTTAGGGATATCCTCCTCCCTAATCTTAAACTAATGATACTCGGATCGAAGATCAATCTTGGAGAAAACTTTAACTCGATGTAACTGATTAAATAAATCATCTATCCTTGGAAGAGGATACTTATTCTTTATCATCACCTTATTCGACTATTGTCAATTAATAGACATCCGAAAGGAACCATCTTTCTTATGCATAAATAAGACCAGTGCACCCCATGGGGAGACAGTAGGATGGATGAAACTCTTATGTAAAATATCCTTGAGTTGCTCCTTAAGCTCCTTAAACTCAGTTGGAGCCATTCTATATGGGGGAAAAGAAATTGGATGATTGTCCGGAACAAGATCAATCCCAAACTCAATCTCTCTATCAGGAGGAACACCAAGAAGGTCATCTATAAAGAGCTCCAGAAATTCATTCACCACTGGGACTGAATGCAAAGAAGGACCATCTGAATTAGAATCTTTTACCCAAACTAGATAATGCAGACACCCCTTGGAGATTAATCTCTAAGCTCTCATATAAGATATGAGCTTCCCTTTTAGAGCTAGGGAACCACTCTCCCACTCAATAATTGTCCCATTAGGGAATTTAAAGACAACCTTATAGGTTCGACAATCTATAGAATCATAGAATGAGTGCAACCAATCCATATCTAATATAACATCAAATTCCACCCTATCTAATGCAATAAGATCCACCAATGTTCCTTTACTACCAATAGACACCACACACACCTTATAGACTCTTCTAGCAATCACAGAGTCACCTACCAAGGTAGAAACACAAAAACGGACCAAAAAACACTCCGGACAAAAACCAAAATGCATAGCCATAAATATGGTCACTTAAGAGAGAGTGGACCCCAAATCATATAAACAATACATATCATAGGAAAAGAGTTTCAACATAACAGTCATGACATCAGATAATGCCTCAGACTCCCATCGGGTGGTGAGAGCATAAAGCTGGTTCCAACCATTATTGAAACTAGATGGTGCACCCTTTGGTGCCAGATCGGAGAATGAAGCAACTGGAACCTTGTTTGCCCCAGAAACAACCTTAATAATAGTACAGTTTCTAAGCATATGCCCTAGCTTACCACAAAAGAAGCGTTTATCCCTTTTTTCTTTGCAATAACCCTGATGCAATCTACCATAAAACTTACAAAAAGGATATGATGTAGCTAATTGGTCCCCACTAGTTCTCATATGCCGATTGGTCTAGAAAGTAAATAAATTATCACAAACCCCCATACGCCTGGAGAGTACACGCAAAGTTGGAATAACACAACCGTTAATTGCTTCCAATAACCAACTGGATATTTAACCATCATTCTATAATTTATCATCAATCGGTCTTTTACCAATATTTGACAATGTAACCATATTGCATAATATTACAATCATTTAATAACCTTATCATCATTACTGACTAGTCATCATTCATTGGCTAACCATCTCCTATTAGCTAATTTATTGAACAATTAGTCATCATATAACATCTCATCACCATTTAACAAGTATTCACCACATCCACTAATCACCATTCATTAGATAACCATTATTTATCAACTGACATCATTTATTAAATAATCATCTTTTACAAACTAATCCTCATTTATCAACTAGCCATGATTAGTCACTAACACAATATCTACTAGAAATCATCGATTATCACTACTCATTAATTATACTATTTTTCTTATTATTTACCATGTTCGGGCCACATCCAACCCCACTAATATCAATTTCATACCCAACTACATAAATTATATAAATATAATAACCATCTATATGGCGTAGCCGGACTTGAAACAATAGCAACATCTTTATAGTCATTGGAAAAATAATAGCATAAGTGATCATATAAACAAGCATCACGATTTCAAGCAAAATTAACAGCATAACTTCCCATACAAATAATAAACATAGCTCATAACATAATTCATGGAATAATTGCTAATATTATCAGTAGGGATGTCTTCTAATATGATTACTAGCATAATTTCTTTGCATTATCATAACCATAAACAATATTATAAGCCATGACTTATCAATGGCATGATCTATTGTATATTCATAGAAAAATCCATAGCATAACTAATAACATACCATAATATGATCGATAGCTCATTATAGGATAAACACAATCTAATCACTTAGTCCATGATCATTACTTTTAATTTCATCATTACCAAAACCATCAAGCATCAAGATTCCTCAATATTTTCTCAAAAGGTCGTTCTCTAGGTATTTAACAAACTTATAAGGATTCGAGGAGAACTAGTCATCTATCTTGCCTTAAGGTGGCTCATAGAGCCCACTTCTAAATCTCTAAAATACATTCTGAGTTAAATTCTACCCCATACTAGTCTTAGGTATCTAAATCTACTATGTGATGTGTGTCAAGCTACCACTCGCCCTATGGTAGAGATTCTTCTCAAGCACTTTAACTAAGTCAAATGGAAACTACGGTAACCTTCATTAGTGCAACCAACTAAGGCCAATTTACCCTAAGCATGAGTTACTAGGAAATTTTTACCTAACTTAAGTAATCTAAGGCATTCTCACATTGAACATGAGTAATGGATTCCAATTTACCTATAGCATAAGGAAACAAACTAAGTTTTCCAACTGTATAAGA
This sequence comes from Capsicum annuum, assembly GCF_002878395.1. NCBI lineage: Eukaryota > Viridiplantae > Streptophyta > Magnoliopsida > Solanales > Solanaceae > Capsicum > Capsicum annuum. Next base: position 158,023,028 of record NC_061113.1, read on the forward strand.
TCAAAATAGCCTAAACGGTCTAATTGGCCCAAGTATTGTTTTTCATCAATCCAACATCAAAAACTCATCCCAAATCTAACAAGATACCACAAACATACTATGATATAGCTTAATCTAACAAGGGATAAACCTAGCCTACCTCGACACCAAAGAAAGATCAATAAACTGTTAAACCACTATTTTTCCCTTTTGAGAAGCCTCCTCAAGATGCCAAGCTATCAAAAGAACATTCTACTCATCAATATAAGAAAAACGATATCCATATTACACTATTGTGCTTTGGGTCCAAAAATCAGTCCAAAACACCATGTGAGTCCCACTTACAAAAATTGCATTTTTGAAACCAACCCAATGTATTATCAAGGTCAAGGAATCATTACCTACAAAATAGGGGAAAACAAAGATAAATTGAGGATAAAATCAAGCCATCAAGGTTGTAAGGAGTTTTGAGAAATAAATCAAGAAAATGGTGAATTCTTACCTCAAATTAGAAAATAATCATGAAAGTAAACATTATTATAGCTTTCCAATAACCAACAAGATCCAATTTTAAGCTCTTATACTATTTAAGATTTTATCTCTCAAGAAAGTGATGAAGAATGGCAAAAATAAAGGAGAAGAGGTCTTTTTATACCCGGTTCAGATATTCGGGTATCACTAATGTGATCGAGCTATCGTGATGGCACCATTTGAACCTTCACATGAGAACTGCAATCATGACTAAGGCCTTATAATCGCAATAGGTTGGGTTGATCAGACTTGTCACAATCGCGACATTGATATCGAGATTATGGTGACACTAGATTTTTAGATGTACTAAATTTACCAAGTTTAATCTGAGCTCGATCGGGTGTTTGGGATTCATTCAGAATCTCGTATATGGAAATGAACTACGTATCCATACCAAACTCGATATTCCAGACTCAATGGAACAATCAGATTTTTTATCCGGGGTCATTTGAACCAAATGTGGGTACCATACTATAATTTTTAATTTTTTAACATTCTAACCAATTAGTCTAAATGATCCTGGGTGTCACATAACCCAAACCCAAGGTCTACCTAGCCTAAAATTAATATTTCAGAGCTTCTCACATAGTCAAAATTTGCATGCAAGATTTTTTTACTAAACTTTTTGCTCGGTGGCTATTTGCAACAAAAAAAGACTTTAAGATAGGGAATTGGCTCTAAAACCCAAATAAATTGCCCGGTAATTGAACTATTAGCTCCAACCAATCATAAATGACTTAAGGTAGCTATGGAAAGGCTCTAATGACAAAAATTGGTAGAAATATAGATAATGACCTGATGAATCATTTCAGGAGTATAATTATGATTGACAATATATTTGATAATTCGAGTCCAACTATTGATTATATTTACTTAATCGAGTTCAGCCATTGATTATATATACCAATTTAAGTCTGATATATATATTATGCTATGATGATATACTTATTATGTTACGACAAATACCGGGGTGTGAGATTGAAATTTACATCTAAATTAATTTTGAAAATGAGAAAATTACTATAATATGGAATGATGTGAGTGGATTTTAGTGGAAAATAAAAAATTTAAAATAGCAGTGGTGGGTTATACTATTGTAAAATCCTAATTTTTTCAATCAAAATGCTACAGGGTGCTCATGACCCTGAAGGACCACAAGCTAACCCATGACTGATATCTATACCTATACATTACATAATATAACTTGAAAATGCAGAAACATGTACTGAATGGCCATAAGGTTCAAATCTGAATAAACATCAGATAAGATAACGTCTGAAAAAGGTATAACAATTCCAAAACAAATCTAAAATAACTGTCTGATATGCTATAGCCTAGAAATCCTCTAAAATGTATGAATAAGGAGTTAATGGGATATGTCCCCAGCTAACTCCACCTAGAAATTGAACTAAAATAGTAAATAAAGCAATAATCATATCGTCCTTGAATGAGAAGGACTCACTACAAACTCTAAACACTAGAATGGTATTGCTGATCTGGAGCTCATACCTCTGAACCTATGGTGTAACATAAGATAAAGCACCATAGCACAAATGCGTCAGTACATCTGAATGTACTGAGTATACGAGTGAGGTAGGCTAACTGCAAAGGGTTATATACATGAACAATACTGACTCATATGAACGTGAGAATACATACATGCAAACATAACTATAACTAAACTTGTGGAGATACTGACTACTGAGTCTGAATACTAATAACATGAGTGTACTAATACTGAGATACTGAATAGATAAATAACTATTTCTGACAGTTCGAATAATGAAGAACTGGTCTGATTGACTGTGTCTAATAGTCCTGAAACTGAATACTGAGTTTGTAAATCACTAATAAGTGAGGAACTGATACTGTATTACTAAATACTGAGGGTCTTGTACTATGTTACTGATACATGAATACCTATATATGACAGTTTTGATTATGAAGAACTGGTCTGGTTGACTATGTCTGACAATCCTGAAGCTTAATACTGATATCATGAATTCTGATAACTGATGTGAGAGATAACATAAGTTCTAAGAACTGATATAACTGATTGCATAAGTAACTATATCTGACAGTCCATAACTCTGAAAGAAATATTTGAGTTATTTTACTAAGACTACGACTGAAACTGATACTGTGGGAAGTAGTTGTCTAATCGACATACCCTACTAATGCATATAGCTAATTTGGGGTCTAGTCTCTACCCAGACTGGAGGGGTGTCAATATCGTGCCACTGGTAAGGATAGCTTTGAGTGACCCTTATCTGGCAGGTACTCGAATAAGAATGGTGAGAATCCTAAACTGACAGGTTAAGCCACCTTATCAACCCTAATCTGATAGGTCAAGATGTCTCAACCTACATTGGCTACGTAGTTCTGGAACACAAGGATGACTGCTAAGAATCACACCCTAAACTGGCAGGTGAGTTCCCATCCTTAGGTTCACTCGGTGCTAACTTCTACTCCCATATGAAGGACACTGAACTGAATAACTAAGCTAAACTAAATAACTAAACTAAACTTATTTGTTGAACTGATACTGATTAACTGGACTGATACTAGTGGTATTGCTTAGCAGAGCTAAACTAAGTTTGCTGGATTTTGATGACTGATCAAATTTACTGAGTTCTGAGGACTGGTTGAGAGTACTAAAATTACTGAGTTTAACTATGAATACTGAGGTTGCTGAGGTTACTAAGCACTGAGATTACTGAGATTACTGGACTACCGAGATTACTGAGATTATTGAGTTTTCCTGAGTCACATGACTGACTGAATTCTAAAGAACATGGTTTGACTGAGAGTATCAAGATAACATGACATGGCTCTAGGCATACGACTATATTTTTTGGGTACAAGTACCCCCAGGACTAGATGGAAGGAAACTGACCCAACTTGACTTTCTTGAGTACATGACTATCAACAAAAATCCATTATACAAGAGTGAGGGATTTCAGAAGTACATGGTCATCATAATATCTAATATGAATAGGAATACTTATAATCAAGTCATGAATCTCATATTCTAATATCAGGGGCATTCGGACAATATATACTGTTCATAACGATAGTATGGAAACCACTTAAGCATAAGGGAATGGCAAACATGTAACATTTAGTTCATATTGTAATAATTTGGGGATAACTCATGTGATACGTCAAAATCATGATCTTGATCATAGCATGGAAGGCATATAGACACACTATGAATCCATTCTCCAATCATCATGTACATTCCATTAACACATATATTGCATAACAATGACAAGTGAGCTCTTTGAACAGAATAGATTAGCATGGCTTACTTGAACACATGACCAACAACACAATTCATAAATCATATATTAAAGCACTTCATCAAACATGTGATATGCATAAGCTTGTACATATATGGGGATTTCATGATATCATAGTATTTGGGCATTGTTCCTTCATCTAGGTATTTAATCATACACATGATAGGCATAGCACATGTAGTCAACATTATACAACAATCAAACATCATGATTCATATCTAATTTTATCATCTAGGGTTTATTCATAGGTTCACATGAATATACATCTATACAAATCAATTCCACAAAAATTGACCTCCCAACATGGATTTGAATTCAATTGATCATTCTCAACATAAACAAAACAAACCCAACATGAAATTCATAAAGAAATCCATAAACGTAAACTTAGAAAAGAGACTCTTGGGCTTCATGGATGAAAGGAGTCCATGAATGAACACTATGCATACCGTAGCTTGTGATTCTATGAAGATTGACGGAGAGATTATTGAAATTTGATGGTGAATTCCCTTGGGATTGAACCTTCTATGAAAACCCTAGGGCTTGTTCTTGAGAGTTTTTGAGGGTAATTGAGTATAAGTTGCTGAATTATGGATAAATCTCATGTTATAATGCTTATATAAGGTGGGAAATTGACCCTTTTAACCCTAGGATAGGTATTTAAATTATGAGAAAATTTCTTGGTTTTCATCCTTGGCGCGATGCGCCACTATCTCGCTAAGTCACTAGAAAGTGACAAATTGGAAATTGCCCGGTGGTGCGACGCGGAGCTATTGCGTTGCTACCTTGTATATGACCTGGAAGTGTGGTGTGGCGCACCACTATCGTGGAGAAACACTGGAAATTGACAATTATTATTTGAGCTATCTCCGCAATGCAGTGAAGGATCAGGTGATACACTGTCTCACTAAAAAGGCTCTAACTCTTCGAATGGGTGTCGGATTTGGGTGAATTTTGTATCGATGGAAAGCTTATTTGATTTCCTACATGTTAAATAGTGAAAATATTGCACATACCATGAGTAAAAAAGTAGATTAATCTTTCAAATAAAGCTTCTAACATTTTTAGGAAAACTTTTCAAGCTAGGAAAAGTATAGAGTATTACAATATCTCCCCTTTGAGAACATTCATCCTCAAATGAGATTGAGAGTGAAGAGAAGAACATAAAATAACATACATACTGAACATGAATAACTGAAACATGATCTCATGACTGACATGACTGATGATCTGAATATAACATACTAAACATGCATATCAGATGCATGATTAATAAGTTGAATTCATGCATACCTGATGCATGACTGATAATTAACTCATAAATACAAGACTGAATATGCTGATGAAATAAATTTCCCATAGTGAGAATGCATGGCTGATGGATAATTACATGACTGAACTGATACATGAATGCATGACTGAATATGCAAGGGTACTTAGTACCAAGTTTATAATAGGGATCTGAACATGAACTAAATACCAAGTTTGTAATGAACAGTGAACATGAAACTGAATAAGACTAAGGAGAACTTTTATCCTAATCGGAAATGCTAATAAATCCTATATCGTCTTACTAAACATGCCTGAGCAGAAATAAGAGAACTTAACTGAATAAGTTTAAGAAAAGTGTTATGTGACTAAAAAACACTGATGACCCCATGATTATGCTAGAAGTATGCATGAACTGAACTTGAGAACATGACTGAGGCTGAAACACGATACATAAACTGAATTTCCTGAACTGAAATAAGCCTCTAATTAGTTGGCCCATAGATGAAGTTAGGACTTTGAGGGTCAACTTATGAATACCCTCTATTCTAACCTTGATTCTTTATGCGAAGAGAAACTTTATTTAAGGCATGATAACATTAAGGAATAATAGGGTATCTCCCCCTTGGGACACTATATCCCTCTAAGAATACTCACCCTACAGAGATATTGGGGTGATGCACAGGGCATCCACGGACTATTTCATGACTAAGAGTTTAACTTTGAGCCTATGCTCACTGGCATGACATGAATACTGAAAGAAGGGAAACTGTTCCTAAAACATCACATAGCCTCCTACACATAAGCGTGGTGCACAACACATGCATGTACAAGTCTTTACTAGATGCGGCCTACAGACTTCCTAGGACACTATTGAACCTTAGGCTCTGATACCCATTTTGTAACACCTTAATTTTCTGAATTAGAATGCTACACAGTGCTCATGACCCCAAAGAACCACAAGATAGCCCATGACTGATATCTATACTTGTACACTGATATCTTCGAATAAGAAGTACTCACTACAAACTCTGAACACTGGAATGCTACTGCTAATTTGGACCTCATGCCTCTGATCCTATGGTGTAACATAAGAGAAACCACCATAGCGCAAATGCATCAGTACATCTGAATATACTGAGTATACGAGTGAGGTAGGCTAATTGCAAAGGGTTATATGCATAAACAATACTGACTCATATGAACGTGAGAATACATACAAGCAAACATAACTATAACTAAACTCGTGAAGATATTGACTACTGAGTCTGAATACTGAAAACATGTGTATACTGATACTGAGCTACTGAATAGATAGACGACTATTTTTGATGGTTCAAATTATGAAGAACTGGTCTGATTAACTGTGTTTAACAGTGCAGAAACTGAATACTGAGTATGTAAATCACTAATAAGTGAGGAACTGATACTGTATTACTAAATACTGAGGGACAAGTACTATGTTACTGATACATAAATAACTATGTATGATAGTTCTGATTATGAATAACTGGTCGGGTTGACAGTGTCTAACAGTCCTGAAGCTGAATACTGATATCAAGAATTTTGATAACAGATGTGACTGATAACATGAGTTCTGAGAACTGATATAATTGATAGCATAAGTAACTGTATCTGACAGTCCATAAATATGAAGGAACTATCTGAGTTCTTTTACTGAGACTGGGACTGAAACTGAGACTGAGGAAAGTAGTTGTCTAATCGACATTCCCTAATAATACATATAGCTAAGTTGGGGTCTAGTCGCTACCCAAACTAGAGGGGTGTCAATACCGCACCACTATTAAGGACACCTATAAGTGACCCTTATCTAGCAGGTACTCAAATATGAAAGGTGGGAATCCTAAATTGATAGGTTAAGCCACCTTATCAACCCTAATCTGACAGGTTGAGATGTCTCAACCTACGCTGGCTATGTAGTTCTGAAACACAAGGATGACTGCTAAGAATCACACCCTGAATTGGTAGGTAAGTTCACATCCTTGGGTTCACTCGGTGCTAACTTCTACTCCCATCTGAATGACACTAAACTGAATAACTAAGCTGAACTGAATAAATAAACCAAACTTATTAGCTGAACTGATACTGATTAACTAAACTGATACTACTGGTATTGTTTAGCGGAGCTAAACTAAGTTTACTGGATTCTGATGACTGATGAAATGTACTGAGTTCTGAGGACTGGTTGAGAGTACTGAAGTTACTGGGATTAACTATGAATACTGATATTGCTGAGGTTACTGAGCACTGAGATTACTAAGATTACTAGACTACAAAGATTACTGAGATAACTGAGTTTTTCTGAGTCACATGACTGATTGAATTCTATAAATCATGGTTTGACTGAGTGTATCGTGATAACATGACGTAGCTCTAGGCATACAGCTACATTTTTTGGGTACAAGTACCTGCAGGACTCGATGGAAGAAAACTGACACAACTTGACTTTCTTGAGTACATGATCATCAATAACAATCCATAATACATGAGTGAGGGATTTTATGGAGTACATGGTCATCATAATATCTAACATGAATAGGAATGCTCATAATCAAGTTATTAATTTCATATTATAATATCATGGGAATTCCCACAACATATATTATTCATAACGATAGCATGGAAACCATTTAAGAATAAGGGAATGGCAAACATGTAACATTTAGTTTATACTGTAATAATTTGGGGATAACTTATGTGATACTTCAAAATCATGATCTTGTTCATAGCATGGAAGGCATATAAACACACTATGAATCCATTCCCCAATCATCATGTACATTCCATTAACACATTTATTGCACAACAATGACAAGTGAGCTCTTTGAACATAATATACTAGCATGACATACTTAAACACATGACCAACAATACAATTCATACTTCATATATTGAAGTACTTCATCAAACATGTGATATGCATAAGCTTGTACATACATGGGGATTTCATGATATCATACTATTTGGGAATTGTTCCTTCATCTAGGTATTTAATCATACACATAATAGGCATAGAACATGTAGACAACTTTATACAACAATCAAACATCATGATTCATATCTAATTTCATCATCTAGGGTTTATTCATAAGTTAACCTGAATATATATCTATGCAAATCAATTCCACAAAAATTGACCACCCAACATGGATTTAAATTCAATTGATTATTCTTAACATAAACAAAATAAACCCAATATGAAATTCATAAAGAAATCCATAAATGTAAACTTAGAAAAGAGATTCTTGGGCTTCATGGATGAAAGGAGTCCATGAATGAACACTACGCATACCTTAGCCTGTGATTCTATGAAGATTGACGAAGAGATTCTTGAAATTTAATGGTGAATTCCCTTGGGATTAAACCTTCTATGAAAACTCTAGGGCTTGTTCTTGGGAGTTTTTTAGGGTAATTGAGTATAAGTTGCTGAATTATGGCCAAATATCGTGTTAAAAGTCTTATATAGAGTGGGAAATTAATCTTTTTAACCCTAGTACAGGTCTTTAATTTTTGAGAAAATTTCTCTATTTTCATACTATCGCGTCAAGTCACTGGAAAGTAACAAATGGGAAATTGCACGGTGGCGCGATGCGGAGCTATCACGTTGCCACCTTGTCTATGACCTGGAAGTTTGGTGTGACATGCCACTACCACGGAGTAACACTGGAAATTAATAATTGTCATTTTACCTATCTCTATGATGCGGTGAAGGCTCAGGTGATACACTGTCTCACTAAAAAGGCTCTAACTCTTCACTCGGGTGTCGGATTTTGGTGAATTTGGTATTAATGGAAAGCTTATTCAATTCCCCACATATTAAAAAGTGAAAATTTTGAAAATACCACGAGTACAAAAGTATATTCATCTTTCAAATAAAGCTTCTAATATTTTTGGGGAAACTTTTCAAGAAGGGCGTGATGAGGTTCGGGAGGAAGGGCAAGCTCAGCCCTAGATATATTAGACCTTTTGAGATTCTTTACGTAGTTGGTAAGGAGGCTTATGAGTTATATTTACCTCTAGATTTTAGTATTGTCCATAGAGTGTTCCATGTTTCCATGTTGCGGCAATATATTCCCGATCTATCTCATGTGCCTAGATGGAACTCAGTCTAGTTAGATGAGTGTTTGACCTTTGTAGAGGAGTCGGTGCTCATTTTGGTTCGTGATGCCACGTAGTTGTGCACTAGGCAAATTCCTATAGTTAAGGTTCAATGGAAGCATCGCCTAGTGAAGGAGACCACTTAGGATATAGACAGTGATATACAAACCCAGTATCATCACCTGTTCAAGACTTTAGGCAGCTTCTAATCCTTAACTTTGACAGATGAAAATTTTCTTAGTAGTGGATATTGTAATGACCCTTCAGGTAATTTTCCATATTTTTGCTTTTTTTCACCATCAGAGCTTCTTTATAGCTGCCCCAAGTTAATTATGAGCTACGAAAACTAGAAATACAACTACGGGGCAATTCAGTTGGTTTTTACAGCCAATTTCCTATTTTGAAGTCTTTGCTGGTTCTAAATGGCCACTGAGTGGAAATTTCAATTAAATGACCTTAAAGGCAAATTCTAACTGTTCCAATAGCTCTAGAATGTCGATTTTAGGCTAGGTGGACCTTTTGTTCATGTTTCAATGAACCTGTGCTTATTTAGACCTATTGATCAGAAAGTTAAGAAAATGGAAATTAGGTGTAGGACCCATATTTTGTCGAAACAACCTCAGATGGAAATTTCAAATATGCCATAGATTTTGAAACGTTAAATTTGGTGTGGCTACATAATTCATTACATATATAGGATTTTGGATGAATTTCAAGGCTTGGAAAAAACATGGAAATTTTCTAAATCTCATTTGTAATCTGGTGCACCTGCCATTGCAGACGTGGATCACGATCACGATTTGGTAGCACCAGTAAGTTCTGTGATTGTGAAATATCAAATTACGAATGCAACTCTTTAGGTTGGCCAATATAACCATGATTACGGTGGGTAATGTCGCGATCGCGACATCTTCATTTGGTGCCTTGTCTCACAATCGCAAAGGTTGGGTCATGATAGAAAGACTCGAGCACATGGTAAAGGAATAAATACCCAATTTTATCTCGACCGTTCTCATTCTTCTTATTTTCACACTCCCTCACTTTACTAATTTCCAACTAAAGCACTTAAGAGATTTTGATAAAATTTAGGTCAAACAAAGAAGGAGAACAAGATACGTATGAGTCTACCAACAAAATGGATTGAAGGCTCAATGGGGATAACTGGGATTATGAACAAGGGTAGATAAAAGAGGGTATAAAACTTGGAGATCAAAGAAATACCTATATCATCTCCTAAACCCAAACTCTTTTTTCACCATGCACACACAGCAGGAAAGTTCTAGACATCAAATGCAATAAAGAATACATGACCTTGCCCCATACATGGCACATGATAAAATCAAGTAGGATCATAATAGATTCTCAGCCAAACAATAGCATGAATTCAATGTTAAGACAACAACGTTCAAGAGTCATAAACTAGAGCCTACGAGTTTCAAAAGTAGTAATTCACACAATCAACATAGTTTAAAAACCAAAAAAAACTTACATCATGCAATCACATATACCACCAACAAGAATATCTTACTCATTCCTAGTCATAAAAATTTAAAATATACTCCTAAAAAGAGGAAAGATACTAGGTTCAAGGGGAGTCCCCATGGAAAATAACAACCACAGGGTGTATGAAGTGTGCACCTAAACTGACCAAAATAACTAAATACTAAAAACTAAAAGGTAAACAATTTTGTATTTTGCTTTCAAATTTTGGTAAAACCTAAAAAAACCACTAGAATTTAAGATCCTTAAGCATCACTTCACTTGAAACTTGGGAATTTCCCCACACCACACTTAAGTATCTACTTTGTCCCCAAAGTTGAATTTAAATACAAAAGCAAAAATACTCCTTGAGGCCTCTAGGCCTAGCTAGTACCATTTGTAAACATCAAGAGGGTCTAGGGACCCTACACTTAGTCTCTGTCATGATCCTTAGCTTAGTTTTTGGTAATCAGACTTCCCATCAACTTGTTACTCAACAAAAACAAACACAATGAGAAGTAAAAACAAAAATTAAAAATAAAATCTACCTTAACTTGGGTTCCTCCTAAGCAGCGCCTGTTTAGTGTCACTGCACGACCCAACATTACTAAACCTACTTATTTCATCCTTTTCCTTCTACTTAGAGGCTATTTTCTTATTTGTTTTTGGCCTCTTGAGTGTGAAATCTCAAGGTCAACAGCTTTTTCCATAATAACCTTTTTAGGCTCATCAATAGCATCACTTTGGGCTTAGGTAGTGGCTCAGGAAACTCAATGAGACTGTCTGTAGAGGTATTTGCTGGTGCACTTTCTGCCACCCAACATTTATCCACTTCCATCATTGTAATAATACATAAATATTTGTAGTAGAAAGGTTGATTAAGTGGATTATAAACTCTGAAAACCACTACTTCATGATCCAGTCTCATTGTGAGAGTATCCTCTTCATATCTATCAATGCTCCTCCCATGACTAAGAATAGACATCCCAAAAAGATTGGTACTATACTATTTGCTTTAAAATCCATAACAGTAAAATCAACCAAAATTACAAACTTACCAACCCTTATGAGGACATCCATAATTATTTCTTTGGGCTTAACTATGGTCCTGTCTACCAACTAGATCATCAAAGGACTTGGTCTCAGCTCACCCAAACTAACGTTTTGAGCATAGACTGATGCATCAAATTTATACTTTCCCCTAAATCAGTAAAGACATGTACCACTTCACCGTTACTAATCTGAATGGGAAGGGTAAAATTTCCTGGGTCATTAAATTTTTTGGGCGTCTTTTTTCGTTATCACAGAGATGAACTCCTCATTAAGTGTCATAGTCTCAACATCTTATATCTTAAATTTATTAGTTACTATGTCTTTCAAGTACTTATCATACTTATCCATTCACTACAAAACAGCTGGAAGAAGAAGGTTAATGTGAAGCTCTATGAACGTGTCAAAGAACTTCTTAAAGCATTCATCCTCCTTTGCTTTCTAGAACCACTGTGGGAATGGTGGTAGTGGTCTTTTATTTTCAATAGCTTTTGTTTTTTAAGTACTCAAATTTCCCCCAATTTTCAGCTGAGGAACCGACTCTTATCTACCTCTTGGTTTGTCCTTAAAGGCCTATCATTTATCTCCTTACCACTCCTCAAAGTGATTGCCATTACTTGTTTAGGAGTTTTATTATCACTTGTCAAAACACCCTGAGGCCTTGTATTTTTTGCCTACACTAGTGCCCCACTTGCTGGTTTAACTATTTTTGTGCAATTTGCTAATTTTTTATTTCAGCATCAAACTGTTCGTGGTTGGACAAAATCTTTTTTAGAGTCTCTTCAATGTTACTAGCCTGAGTATTATGTTGTTGCTGCTGAAACTATTGTTGTTGGTTGTTGCCTTAAGGATACATTGGCTGAGTCTACCACTTTTGACTATAGGCAATACTATAATTCACCTTCTGTGCATTGCCAATAAAACTTCAGGATACAGGATTGGGTCCACATATGTCTGTAGAGGGGCTATTGTTGCAAGAAGTGTCATACCATACTGGATCTTGTTGTACCTTATTAACCTAAGCCTGAGACTATTATACACCATATATGCTAAATTAAGTCATCATCTGATTCTATATAGCTGAAAGTTGGGGAGCTAAGGCTGTGATATTGTTGAAACCCTTTGGGGTTTCTCTGCACATAAAGGATAGGGTCCCTCGGAATCAATCATATGTAATCAAACAATAGAGTGCAAGAAAACTTATGACAGTGCAAAAAGAGTAAAAGACACAAGAATTTTTAAGTGGAAACCTAGGATAGGGAAAAACACGACTTGCCCCAATGAAATATGCTATAACCAACCTCCTAAATAATGTCTAGATTTTAGTCTATCTCTAGGATCCTTTAGCTAGTAGCAACTCTACTGCCAGCTCATCTTGGTTACTCTACCAAGGAATCCCTCTATACTTATTAGCTTTACTTAGTCTCAAGCTTAGGAAACTCTACCTAAGTAGAACTCTCTCACAAGAAAACACTACTCTTATAATATGAGTAGTTCTTTTACAAATCAACACTCAAATCACTCACTCTTTAAGCAAAGTACAAAGTTAAGGACATGAGCAATGCTTGATCAGTACTAAAATAGAGTTTTTGCTGCCCCACTTCTCTCTTTTTGGAATTAGCAAAAACTGATTGTTGAAGAGGAATCTTTTTCCATAGTTGGGTGATATTAGAGATGGAAAATTATTGGACCAGCTGTCCAAGTCGGTATAAAATAGCACCTGCAAGTTTGTTACACAAGAGGATAAAATTGTAAAGATACTGTGTGCTAGTTGTACAGTACTTTGCACGTCCAGGGACTTTGTCCCTTGTAGTTTAGCTACTCGTCATCAAAACTACATATTCCAAGTTTCCTCATTTTTTATGATGACAAACCAAACCATACATTTTTTTAGCATCAGTGCACATTCATCATATTTAATCAGAGTAATTACCACCTGAGGATGAGTGTTCCCCCTGTCATCATGCTTCCTCTATCATTCAACAGAGGGACCTGGTCCCTTGTTGTCATTTTGCAATAAAAACTTCCCCCTGTTATTTTGCACCTTCATTTCATTTGGTGCCTTTTCATTTACATACTTCCCCCAGTCAGTATGACTGTATCTTAATTTACCTGGTGCCTGGTCCATACTACATAAACTCAGTGTTCCTCCTTGTGGCATCATTGAAAAGAATTAACAGTAAACCAAGAGTAAATATAAGCACAAATTAGTTAACTCATGGCCACTGGGGCAACACTAACATGTAGAACAACTTTAAATTAAGGAGACAGATGAGATACACAAACTAAAGATTCATTCACTCATAATAGTCAATACCAGTAGAGTAGGCTAAATTAACCATCATAAGATAACTATTTTTAAAAACCATTATGAGAACCAGGATATGGAACTGACACAAGGTTAATAAGGGAATGGGGATAACAGGGCTCAAGTAGAAGAGGGATTGTTTGAAAAGGACTTAAGCAGTACTTCATTCTTTCATATATAGTAATATGAGTATCCACCAACTATTTGGTAAGAATTTTCACTACAGGATTCAGTTTGGCCATTCTTACCTAGAGTTTTACATTACTAACTGCATGTTCGTTAGTGTCACCTGGTCCTTCAAAGGATAGCCTTTGATTCAGCAATGTCAAATACATTTAATCTATCATCTTTGATAGCTGACTTGATTCTTAAGTCCTCCATTTCCATTCCCAACTTCTCTTAAATAGCTAGCAATATAGATACTTGATATATATTCTTCACAAGTTTTGTTCAAATTGAATATCAGTTTGGTTGTTCCATGTGATTTCCTTTTCCTAAGTACCCCAAGTGATCAAATACTTTGTTAAGGAGGTACTTATATGGCAAATCATGTCTCCCTTTTTCTCACATATTATGGTATAAAGAGTACTTTCTTGGAAGAACTTTCTGAGTCATTAATATTTTAATCCCTTTTTAACCACCCACATTATTCATCTCTTTCTTTGGTCTCATTACTTTTCTCTATCCTTCCAATAGAAACTTTTTCTTCCTAGGACGAGGTCCCTCTAAGGCTTTTTTCCTTTTCACAGCTTATTGATTATAGAGAGACTAGCCACTGGTCTAGAGAGTATCCCCAAAAAGGTATCCTTTGTCATTCAGCTTATTCAGACCAGTCTCATAGTGTTGTGGCCTTGTGAGTTAGAGAAGGTGCACTTAGCACCACAATTGATTATTTAGATGCTCGATTTAAGTTTTGACCCATTTAGATTCATTCTCCCTCAAAGTCATTAGATATGTGACTTCAAGTATTTCCATGGTAGGTGCGCTTTTATCTTATGCCTTCACCTTTCATTTATGTGTATTAGGATTTTTGTACCTATGGATGATACTATGTCTTGATAGGTTTGTATTTATTTTTATGTACTTTGATATATGGTTCATGATTATATGGCTACCTTATATATTATTTCTTTTAGTAGTGGATAGTGTGTATCAATATTAATGTTTTCCCCTATGTGTGTAGCATTTGGTTCAAATTTCATTTAAGATGGCATTTTAGATTTATGATGGCCCTATAGTGGTAGTTTCTATTGATTTTCATTATGTTGCCACCTATTTCTTATATTAATGTTATATTTTTGTTGCTATTATCGTCATTATTTGATGTTGATCGATCCTCACTTGGTAGACGACTAAACAGTTAGTATCTAGTTAGAATTTTGTTTCTCTTTATTCAAATTTATTGGCTTAGGAATCTAGCTTGGTTAAATGATTTCTCTCTTGTAATGAGGTAAGGTTGGTCAATTTCTTTTATGTTGATAGCACTAGATCAAGAAGATTATGATAGTGAATGTAAGTTGGCCTTTTGTGGTTCTATTGTGGTTTTAGAGTTAGCGATTGTGTTGTGTAGCCCATTTTTAAGGGTGACAAGTTTGGGTACGTTCTTTAAATTTGATTACTTCATCACCCAATAGTGATTTTGATGCTTATGTTGAGAAGTCTTAGATTCTTCTTTCAGGTTTGTTGGGTTTATCTTCTGTTGATGTTTTAATTTTTATACTGGTGTTAGATTTGGATACTATGTTCTTATCGTGAAGTAGTTCTTGTCTAAGTAGAGTTAGAGAGTTGGAGATTGGTGATCTTTCCCATGATCGCTCCTTAGTTGGCAAATTAGAAATAGATTACCTTGAGTTTCTGGATTCACTTTTTTGTATTGGTCTTGACCTTGGCATTGGTATTGAGATTTGGTATTTGTTGTTTGATAATATGATTCATAAATTGATTGGGTTAATGTCATCCTATTTGGGTGGACTTAGGAAATCCTTATTTTAGAATTTGTTTAACCAAATAAGACTTGGTTGAGTGTTTCTCCTTGGTTATATATGCCTGTGTATTCTTTACTAAAATAGAGTATTTGATTTACCAGTTCCTTCCCTAAAGCTACATATCTCCAAGTTTCTAAAGTTTTGATTATCTGTGGTGCAATTGCAGCCTTGGTGATTCTTGAGTAAGCTTTGATGGATCATAACCTTTAATGGATATAGAATTTATTGTTTGTGTTTTATCCTTTGATTTATTCTCTATTATGATTTTATTTGTTAGCTATGTATCAATTTTGTCTCTATATTATTCAGTATGGATATGTATGATTTGAATTGTAAGGTTGATTTGAGTATTTGGCCTTAGCTAAGGTTTAGTGGAGCAATTTAGAATTTGAAACCTTGGAATTAGGATTTGAAGGTTGTGATATATTTTAATATGGATGCTAATCCATCTTTAGATTTTGTTTGGGTAGTTGAGATGAAGCTGTTAAGCCTTGTTGTCTAGATTTTAGTTGGGAGTTATAGATTTTACGTGGAACCTTTGTTTTTTATTTGTCAAAATTGGTATTTCATTTATAGGATAGTTAATCCTCCTCTATGATAGCTACTTGATCTTTTTAAGTTCTGATGGATTGTGGTTGATAGGTGTTTAGACGGTAGGCCATTTGCATGGTATTGGTCCCTTCAGCTTTTACCTCAGGTTTTCAGTCTTCGTCAAAATATTTGGATGGTATACTCGGTATGAGTAATATTCTTGAGTTTAATTTAGCATGGCTTCATTCTCGATTGATATGACATACTAGAGATGATCACCAGTGGTGTGAAGTTGTGCTTTGTACTCCTGGTTTAGAATTTTGATGGTCATCAGGAGAAGTTGTAGCATCGGCATAGATTATATACCTTATATTTCTCTATTTTTTGTGCCTGAGTAATTCCTTATGGGCTTATTCTCATGATTTCCATTATTGATATTCGGTGGATCAACTTCAGTTCTTCGAGGTTAGTATGTTGCATAGACGGGACTCGAGTGACTTTGTGCTTAGGTTAGAATGGATACCAGCTTGTAAAAGTTAAAAGATAGTTATATTTATATTTTGGAGTTGGTTATATGATTCACACTTTGGTTTGGCTAAGGCTTGGATAAGTTTTTACTTGGTTGTGCTAGTGTTAGTGTAGTATCAGTGTGTCCTAGCTCGGATTTACATGCACAATCCTTTCTCGATTAAGTAGGATACTAATTGGCGGTGGTGGTTTAGTTTTTGTTATTTGGGAAAGAAAGAACGGAAGTGGGTTGAAAAAAGGATACTTGTGAGAAAATCCTTGAAAGTGTTGTCTCTTTATGGAGATTATCTAGGGAGTCATGCTTGGAACATGTAGACCCAGTACATCATCCTTTTAAACTTCCAAGATCTCTTTGTCTATTGACTTTCACGGATGAAAGTTCTTTATAGTAATGACCCTCCAAGTCAGTTCCTTGAGTGGCATGAATTTCTAAATTTTTGAGCTTTTCCACAATATCTACAAGTCAATTATGATTTGTCGGAGCTGTCTGTTTAGTTATTGGATAGTTTGTTTGGATTTTATGCTTATCTCCCTTTTGTTGAGATTTTATGGTATAGGATTTGGTTCTGGACCAAAACATGTAGTTGATGACCTTGAATGAGAATTTTGATAGCGCCATCAACTCAGGTACATCGATTTTAGGCTATGGGGACCGTTGGTTCAGGTCCTTAGGCTTCTGGACTCATTTTGGCCTACTGGGCGGGCTATGTAAAAATAGAACTATAGGTGAGGGATCCTAACTTAGTTGAAACAACCTCAGATGAAAGTTTTGATGTTTTTATTGAGTTCAGAATATCGAATTTTGTATTGTAGCATAGTTTATTTGTGCACATGAGGTTTCAAATGAATCCCAAGAACTTGGTCACAATCCATTTTTGTAATGACCCTTCAGGTCATTTACCATATTTATGCTTATCTTCATTGTTTGAGCTTCTCCATAGGTGCCCAAGTCATTTATGACATGCTATGACCGATGGTTCATTACCAGGCAGTTTGTTTGGTTTTAGTGCCAATTCCCTCTTTTGAAGTCTTCATTGGCTCCAAATGGCCATCGAGCAAAAACTTTACTGAAACGATCTTAGATAAAAATTATAGCTGTGCTAGTAGATCTAAAATATCAATTTTTGTCTAGGTATACCTTTTTTGGAGTCCCAATGAACCCAAACTCATTTTGACCTATTAGTCGGAAAGTTGAAAATTGGAAAGAATGGGTGTGACACCTATATTTGGTCAAAATAACTTTGGATTGAAAATCTGACTTCTCCCTCATGTTTGAAATGTTGAATTTAGGCTAGGGAGACCCTTGGTTCAGGTCCCAAGGCTCCCAGACTTATTTTGCACTATTGAGCAAATTATATGAAAAATGATAAAACTATAGGTATGGGTCCCACTTTTTTTCCTAAATGATCTCGAGTGAAAGTTTTGATGATTCCAATGGATTTCAAATGTGGTTTACACTTAGAATTCACTATCGGATCAAGTTATTTGGATTTCAGATGAGTTTCGAAGGTCAAAAACTTATTTTTAAGTTTGTGGGCATTTGGTGCAACCGCGGTTGCGGCCAAGAATGTGAGATCGCGGCCCATAGTACCACAATTGTAATATCTGAGTACCTATTAGGGTTATATAATGGCCCCAAGATGCGTTTGGAGCATTTCCACATCACTACTTAGAACTAGAAACCCCATAATGTGTGTAATAACTCAAAATTGGTCATTGGGGGTCACTTGGGATCTTTATTATCATATTGTATCCCGATTCTATTCAAGATTAAGGTAAGAATTTTTTGCATTCATGCTTGAATTTCTTAGTTTAGACTCAAAATCCCAATTTAGCTTAGGGCCTAATTTTAGCCCAAAGTATGCTTACTTTTTATCCATTCCTTGAGGGTTATGATCCCTTATTCATGTGAGAATATTGGGTTGCTCTCAAAAACTCACTTTTTATATGTGGGACCCACTTGGCATTTTGGTGTCGTTTTTAGACCATAAGCACAATAGTGCAATAAGGGTATCATTAGAATCGTACTGATGAGTAGACTATGTTTTTGATAGTGTGATTGCATTCTGGGGATTATGAAGTGAAGACGAGCATGTGATGCTTGAAGTGTGATTTTGCGGTTTGGACTTGAGGTAGGCTCCTATCCACTTTCCTTCATAGATGATATATGATATATATTGCGTGTGGATATAAATGTTAGGATTGATAATAAGTAAGATAGCTTAGCCTTTATTATTGATGTCTTGGGAAATTATATAACGGTCTTGGACCCATAAGATTGTATGTTTATAACTTTGTAGACTCTTATTACCTTCTCCCTAGTTTAAATTGAATTGTCGCATGGATTTGATACACTTCTTGATTATGGATGTGATTTTAGTATTGGAAGCATGATTAGTTTATTTGATTTTGTTGGGCTAGTGTGGCATTCTTTGAATCGTGATTTGGGTAGAATTGACATAAGTGCCCTTACTTCTAGTTGAAGTTCCTATCTTAGGCTTTTATATGGCTTACTTGACATCTAGAAGTTGGACTACATATCTTAGCCTAGTTTGGGGCATAATGTTCGTAATTAAGGAAATTGAGATTTAGAAGTTGGATTATCCAACCTACTTAGCCTAGACTTGTGTTAGTCTTTGTGGAATTAGCTACAGGTGTTAGACATAGTTGAGACTAGTAAACCTTAGTATAAGGTTACTTCGTGACTCTGTATATTTTAATGATGTTCCTTGGATTGTGACTTATGAGTTATAACTGTGTTGTTAGTTATAGAAATAATATAATAATGGGCCATAGAGATGCCATTTACTTTAGACTTGATTCTTGGACCATAGAGATGCAATTTCCTCTTAGACTTGATACTTGGCCTATAGAGATGCCATTTCCTCTTAGACTTGATATTTGGTCCATAGAGATGTCATTTTCTCTTAGACATAATATTATGTACATTGAGATGATTTTTCATTTAGATGAGATGTTTGGCCCAAAGAGATGCTATCTCCATTTAGATATGATAGTTGGCCTAGAGAGGTGATATTCCTCACCTTCATGAGGAATGACCTTTATATATAAAATAACTTATAGTCGTGTCATGCTTATTAATATTATGCCTCCTAGGTGAGAGATGATTCTATGCTTATTAATATTATACCTCATATATGCGAGATGCCTCTTAGATGTGAGATGATTAAAGATATGCTATGACTTCTAAATATGATAATATATATATATGTTACAGATATGTATATCGGCCAAAAGCAGTGATAATGATATTGTAATTATCTTGCATATCTTATTGGGCTGAAACCCGATAGATGATATCGATTGGACATCTAGGAAGTGGTTATCCTTGTACAGAATGTAGTTAAAGTTCCTGAATATATATATATATATATTTTATGTGTGTCAGTATACACATCTCTCTAGTATGAGAAGGTGAAAGGTGTGGTATGATGCTAATGATTTGACTGATTGAATACTAGTGATGGGATGCATAGATTCAACACATTCTTGATTATTATATCGATTATTGATGTGATTCTAGCTAAAATGAGATCTTATGACTATTCTTCCTAAAATTATGGTACAAGCTACATGGTAACTAGTCGTCTATTAGGTAACAATAGTACTTGATACCTAGAATTCTAAATTTGTTAGTTAATGAGCCTTTCTTAGTAATATGGTAGCTAAGGACTAGGGTTGGTACATGGATGTAAAGATGGGTTTATCGATGGTAATGATATGAGGCTATTGATAACAAGTTATAATGTCGATTAGTTGTTAAGTGAGGATAACGTGGTTAATATTTCTAGGTAATAAGGTATGCTAGTTATAATGATGTCTAGTTAATAATGATGCCTAGTTACTGATGTTAATTATCAAATAATGAGGACTAGTTAATAACGTGGATTAGTTGGTAAATGATTATTAGATATTGGTTGGGGTTAGTTAATAAAAGATGTTTAGTTGAAAAATAATGAATATTGAATAGATGACGATTATGGTTTAATTGTGAACCTTGACTAGATGTTAGATCTCGATATTTATTGATTAATGGTTTGTTACTATTCCACAATTAATGATTATGTGAAGAATCAGTTAGATTGATAACTAGAGATCATGTGATGACTAGTAATTTAGAGGTATAGTAACGAGTCTTGGCTAGTTAATAATAATAAGATAGAATATAATAATAAAATAGTTATCTTTGCAATGTTATGATTATGGTTGGGAGTATATTGGTTTGAGTCTGTGCACCTATTATAAACATATTTATGCATTGATGATTATGATTATATATTGATACCCGAAAAGGTCGAAGGGTACTATGATGATATATTTATATCTGACAACGATAGAGGATACTTTATATATTGATACCCGGTAAGGCTAGCGGATACTTTGATGATATATTGATACTCGTCAAGGCTGGAGGATAATATGATGATATATTAATTTATATCCGGCAAGGCTGGAGGATACTAAGATGATAGATTAATACCAAGCAAGTCCAGAGGATACTCTGATGAAATATTGATACCTAACAAGTCCAGAAGATACTATGATGACATATTTATATTCGACAAGGACGGAGGATACTATGATGATGTATGGATACCTGGCAAGGCCGGAGGTTGATCATGATGATGGTCATGATGATGACCCTTATGATGATATAGTTAATAGTGATTTTGTATCT
Source organism: Capsicum annuum (assembly GCF_002878395.1). Taxonomy (NCBI): domain Eukaryota; kingdom Viridiplantae; phylum Streptophyta; class Magnoliopsida; order Solanales; family Solanaceae; genus Capsicum; species Capsicum annuum. The sequence goes on from NC_061113.1 coordinate 158,044,808, forward strand.
TGCATCCATTCCTGCATCTGCATCGCCTATCACCAGTATGTACCTATGTTTATCAGCCGTTATAGGATAATTTCATAGATATGGGTAAATAATATGCCTAGTGTTATTCTATATTGATTAAAACTTACGAGCCTGGGGCGGTAGGGGTCTGCATAGGTTCGGCTAGGTATTTGGTTGTCCGGATTTGCCAGTTATTCACGCCGTTATTGATATTGTGGTTATCATTATTTTGATCATTATTATGGCTAGCTTATGAAAAATTGGTCATTGATCTTGTATCAAAATTTAATGTACGTTTTTGGCCACTCCTATCTTATGATTGTATTATTATGCACGGTTATGTCATGTCTAGGAATGTGGATTAGAAACCCCGAATATGATAGTATTTAAATCTTGATAAGTGTTATAATGAGGTCTTAAATGAGAATATGATGATATAAGCTATGTTTTGAGATGATCTTATGCTTATATGCATATATATATATCTTTATATATATCTAGTTGTCCATTTTGTATAGTCGTTACTTCGCCTTACATATTACTATTTATCTTTCTTTTGCTCTTTATTCGTATATTGACCTGGGATATATGGTATAACATTGATGTATATTGAATGTAGCTAGAATAGAATAGTTCACCCTGATACTTCCTTAGTCTTATTATGTTAGACTCTTGGACATGAAAAAGATAGTTGTCCCTTATTATTCTCATTGACTTGTTATATGATTTTTGAACTCTTAGGTGTAGATTCTTTTCTGTTTGGATGCTATATATATTTGCTTAACCTTTGGAGCTCAGTTGGTAGTTGTTTACTGAGTACCATTCATTTGGTACTCAAACTACACTTTTGTATCCTGCAAATCATAGTATGGGTTATCTCCATTGATGTGTGCATTGTGTAGAGTAGCCCTAGTTCAGATACTTAAAGTGAGCTCCTATCGTTTGGAGTATTACTTATCTCTCTCTTATGTATTAGACTAGTCTCTACATTATATTCAGAGATAAGTTGTATCAACATATTTCCCTTGATATTTAACTTTTGTACTATTTTTGTATTAGAAGCTCTTGTACTGATACCACCAGTTTTTTATTATCTTAAATGTATTGATCTTTATTTCATATATTCAAGATTCTTTTCCGTATATTATTGATTTATCTATTGCTAGCCATTTTGGACTGCGGGTTGGCTTGCCCACTGGTGGGTTATGGATGGCGCTATCATGACCTAATGAAATCGGGTTGTGACAAATTGGTGTCAAAGCCTATGCTTCATTGGTATATTAGTAAAATAGCTAAGCATTAGTAAAGTCCCACAGATCAGTGCAGAGACGTCCGTAACCTATCTTTGGGAGGCTAAAGTGACATTTTAGGAAATTCACTTCATCACTCCTTATTATGTGTCCGCATTCCTATGAAAATCTAACAAATTCTTTGACTCTATTCTATTACCAAAGGATGATGCGATATTGTCAAGAGATTTGGACGAGACTTTAATATACATTTATAGATTTTTAGCACAACATCAAACTAAAGACTCAGAGATGGATATCAAAGATCTTTAGTGGTAGATAAAAAAGATTTGGTCAGAGTTCCCATTAGACTTGTAGAGTATGGCATGATTCTTTAGGCCATGGCGACTATTATAGATTATTAGGGGCAGTATCTCAAAGTATTCTAGGATCTTAGTTTGGATGTGTTGTGATGAGACATTGCCCCTGGTATGAGATAGGTGATCAGCTAGATTTAGCATGTATTCCCCACTAACCTAGAGCTCTTAACATAGGCTGTGATTTTGGAAACCTGGACAAAATTATATAGATTTCTCTCACCGTCAGTTGGATAGCCATTTGGGCTTAGTTTATGTTCTCTCCATATTGATGCTTCAGGAATTGCTACAACTATAGAGAGACCAACTACTAGTCTTTGGAGTGTCTCAGACTTGAGATTCCAGTCATTTAGCTTAGTTAGATCATCTTGTGATGTTGTGACATCACTAGTTAAAGATGTTGCACTAGAAGCCTCACTTGATGATTCACTCGATTGGTCTAATTTAGACTCGTTTAGATTTATTTTCCTTATGCCAGCCAGCCAGGTGACTGTGAATGTTACTACGATTGGTGTGCGTTGATTTCCCGCATTTATCTCTTATTATATGTATTGGGGTTTTATACCCATTGATGAATATATGCCTTGATGAATTTATATTGATCATTATGTGCCTTATTATTGCATTCATGATGATTTTACTACTCCGTGGTTTATTTCTTTTAGTAGTGGATGGAGTAAATCTGTGTAGATAGTTTCCTTATAGGTGTAATTTTTGGGTTTAAGTCCTATTTATCTTGTCACATTAGCCCTATTGTAGCCCTTGCGTGGTATATGTTATTAATGTTTATTTTTGTACGGCCTATTCAATATGTTAATATTGATATTGTCGTTGCTATTGCTACCATTGTGTAAGGTTATTGATAATACTTGATATTGTTACTTGATGTTGATACTTGATAAATTTGATCCTCACTGGGGAGCTGTATAGACTAGTGTTATCTAGTTAGACATTTATTTTCTGTTCATATTATTTGGTGGCTTGAGCTAATATAGCCTAAATTGATGATTTCTTTCCCCTAGCGCGGAGAGGTTGACTGTGTTACCTCTTGGTTAGCTGTATTAGATTAACTTGGAGATGTATTGTGGTATTGAAGGCAAGTTAACCTTCTATGGTTCTTTGTGTTTTTAGTCAACAATTTAGTTATGATGCCTATTTTTTTGAGTTTTAGAACCTTAGACTTGCCTCCTACATAGCGAAAGTTTTTGCTTTGGCTATACCTTTCTATGTAGCCCGTTTGTGAGATCAACCAGTTTGAGGTCCGTTCTTCATTTGTGGCTATTTCTTTGTCTAATAGCAATTTTGATATTGATGTTGAGATGTCTAGGATTCATCTCATAGGTATGTTGGATTCATTCTCTTGTAATGGTTTACCTTGTTGTTAGTGAGGAGATTGGACACTCCTTTGATGTCATGACATGGTTTTTTCTACTAGAGTTGGAAAGAATTAGACAGGTCACCTTTTCTCTGATCGCCTCTAGATTTGGCAAATTAAAAGTTCTTTATCTTGATTTTTTGAATTTCTGGTGGTGGTTGTGACATTGACCTTGATTTTTAGATTGGAATATTCCACTTCGATGATGTGATTATGGGGTAGATTCAGAAAATCCCCATTTCAGAGTTTGCTCTACCTAATGAGGCTTAGTGGAGTGTGTCTTCTTAGTGATATGTACTTATGTCTACTTCTTTGCCTAGACGGAGTATTGCATTGGTAGTTCCTAGCGTAAGTTGCATTTCTCCGAGTTGCTAAAGTTTTTCCTTCACTGGTGTGGTTTTCATCCTTGAGAAGTTTTGAGTATGTTTTGATAGTTCATGCCCTCCAGCTAATACAGACTGGGATATATGTATTTTCTGCCAGTGATTTTTCCTTTGGCTTGACTCCTATTTTGCGTCTATGTTTTGTTCCTTCCAGCTGATATAGAGTTGGTTGCTTGAGTTATCAGTCCTTGTTAAGATTTCATTTATAGGATGGTTGAGAATACTCTATGGTTGACTATTCGGTATTCAAAGCTTCGGTTGGATTATAGTTGATAAGTGTTCAGATGTTAGGCCATGGGCCTCGTATTGGTTATTTAGGTTTTGACCTTGAGTTTCAGTTTTCTTTGGAAATTTTGGATGATTTACTCAGTGGGAGTAATATAGTTGATATGGATTCTGTATGGATTTATTCTCAATTGATTGACATCCTAGGGAAAAATATTCAGTGATGAGTAGTTATACTTTGGATTTTGAGACTTCAGTTTGATTTTCATCCAGACTGGTTACAACATTGGCATAAATGGTATTTCATGATTATCTCCATTTATATGCCTAGAGTGCCTTATGAGCTTATTCTCATGTTTGACTTATAGACTTTCAGTGGATCATCTTTAGTTCTTTGAGTTCTATGTGATGAGACTATGTGGACGCGACTCAATCGATTTTCCTCCTGGCTTAGAGTAAATAACAACTGCAAAAAAGTAAAGAATGGTTATTTTTGGATTTGGAGTCGATTTTATGACTCATGTCTTGGTTTGCTTTTGGCTTGGGATTATGAGCTTTTGTTTATTTATGCAAATATAGATATCGTATCAGCTTGATGTGATTTAGTTGTGCATGCCTCAGCCTTTTCGATTCAGTTGGAGGCCAGTTATCAGTTGAAGTTGAGCTTTGGATATTTTGGATGTAGAATGAGAGTTTTGGTCGAAAAAGGGATACCTATGGTGAAATCCTATTACGACCCGAGACTACCCCTTAGTCGTTACATGGTGCTCATGATCCCGAAGAACCTCAAGCTAACGTTCTACTGATATCTTTACCTGAGTTCGGAATAATATAATATAATAAATGTAGAAAACTGGCGGAAAACTTGCCATAAGGTTTAAAACATCTAAAATACTCAAAACTAAAAACTGAATACTGATACATCTGTCCGGAAAGCCCCTAGACTGTCTGAACTATGGAGTTGATGGGACATGTCCCAAGTAACTCTATCTACTGAAAATAAACTAAATCTGATACGATAATAAAATAAGTATCATCCTTGAATGAATAGGACTCACTGCTATGTCTACTGCTGCTGATTGGGAATGAGCTGCTAAAGGTACTCTAGATCTAGTTCCTCTGAACCTATAGTGTAAAGTAAAACACCATAGAGCAAATACGTCAGTACGTGGGAATGTACTGAGTTTGAAAGACGAGGTAAGGCTAAATCCAAGGGCTTATGCATGAACAAGTACTTAACTGAATAATCATGACAGTACTGAATGAGGACATATGCATGAATGCACAAACCATAACAGAAATCATCGTGACTCTAAATACTTAAACTCGGGTACTGCTTTACTGATGTCTGAACTCACTACTAATACTGATATACTGAACAACTGAAACTTCTGATATTAATAACAGAGTACTGAAGTTGAGATCAGTCTTATCTAGCAAGTTATCTTGCAAACTGGTGATACTGAAGCGGATTAACTGAATCTACTAATATCAGTAACTGAGTTTTGAGCTTGCTACAATTGACTGACTAAACCTGAGATCAAACCTCTTTAATAGATAATCCCTGAATCTACAATCAATGATAAGAAATAATTATTTTTGAGATCAGACCTATCTAGCGGAAGATGTCTAAATCTGATAATGAGAATAATCAACTGAACCTGAGACTGAGATCAGGCCTATCTAATGGGTGATCTTAGGATCTGATAATGAGAATACTCAACTGAATCTGAGACTGAGATCAGGCCTATCTAACGGGTGATATCTGGATCTTTTAGTACATATACTGATTAACTTTATAAGAGACCAGGCCTATCTAGCGGGTGGTCCATAAATTTATGGAAGTATCTGAGTTCCGTACTGAGATAGGTGAATGTATCTGACAGTCTTGATTTTTGAGTTTTGCTCTGAAGACTTATAATGAAACTGTAACTGTGGGAGTTCTTACTTAACCGACATGCCCCAAATCTGAACTGGTGGGGTCCAATCTGTAACCCCAGATAGAAGGGTGTGAATACCATGCCATAGGTAAAGACCTCTACTCTGGTCTAGCCTCTCTAACGGGTGACCCTGAACAGAAAGTCAAGCCTAAGGCAGTATGATAGTCAAGCCTTTATCTAATGGGTGAATTCTGGTCCTGCGCTGTATACGCAGTTTGGGAGTTCAGGGATTGCTGCTAACGACTCTGCCTCTCTAACAGGAAAGCCGTCATCCCTGCACTCGCTCGGTGCTAGCTCCTACTCCCATCTGAAAGACTCTGGACTGATTCTTAACTGAATTTAAACTGAGCTAAATTATTTCTTGAATGATCTGACTGAGTTAAGCTGTGTTCACTTGGTTTTATTATCTGACAGAATACTACTCAATCTCGTTATCTGACTGAATGATACTGAGATCTAAATAGATTACTTGAATGCTACTTAGGTCTGAACTGAACACTTGAATACTACAAGATCTGAGTTGATTACTGAACTGAGGCTAGAGTGATAACGATACTGAGGTTACTTAAGTTCTGTAACTATCTGAGAGCATTGAGTTCTATAACTCACTGAGTTCTGAGAATCGTGGCTTGACTGAGATTATCACGAAAACTGACACGAGCTCTAGACTGTAGCTAATTTGTCGGGTATAAGTATCTCCAGGACTCGATAACATAAAAGTAAAACATAACTATTCTTGAATAATCATGACCATGGACATTCATTCACCATCACAATCACTAAAGCAACTCTTCAAGCATTAAGAAATCATAAACATGTGATAATATAGGGAGATGCTATTGGCTCATACTCCATTCAACAAGGTCTTGCATCAAACACTTAGCATGCATTAAAGAACACACAATTGGAGAATTTCATGCTATCGTGTCACAATTCATTCACTATGGCTTTTCAACAAACACTTGGCATGCATGAGCTTGCACATAATTGGAGAGTTTTAGTCAACATGCTATAACGACTCTAATTCCTTCACTTAAGAATTTTATCAAATATATGGGGAGCATGCTTTGCTTATTCAACATTTTCTACACTTAATTGACATGAACACATCACTTAACAAGAAACATGAAGAGGGTTTATCATGAAAATCACATACTAGGGCTAAAGCTTTAAAACCCTATAATCAAAACATGAATTAAAACTCAATAATAGCATGAAATTCAATTTCAACTCACATGAATCATGAAACCTCATAAACATAAGATCCTTGAAATTTAGAAAAGGATTCTTGAGCTTCTTGGATGAAAGGGACCCAAGAATCAACATCTACATACCCTAGGAAACTCTTTCGTAAAGAATCTAGGAGAGATTCTTGATTTTCTTAAAAAAGGGTTTTGATCTTGTTCTTGGGTTTTTGCTCTTGAAAGAAACCCTAATTTGATATTATGGATGAAAAATAAAGCCCTCAACTTCATTCAAGATATATAAGTGTAAAAAGGATGGGAAAATACAAAAAAATGCTTTTTAAAAATAACTTAAAAATATTGAATGGGATTTTCGATGGTCAGAGTGATGGTTCATCGCTAGTCTGACGGACCGTCGGATCGTCCGTCGCACGTTGGTCAGAAAAAGGCCACACTACCTCAGTTGGGATGGTCTTAGCGATGGTCCGTCACTAGTTTAATGGTCCATAATCTTAGCCGTCGTACTTGGGCCAAAAGAGAGAGTCACTGCCTTGGTTGTGATGATTTGGGAGATTACGATAGCTCTTAGTAAAATGGCCATAACTTCCTCATCCAATGTCAAATTTTGACGAAAGAGGTATCGACGAAAAGCTTATTCAATTATCTATGTCACAAAAAGTCGATATTAGGGAAATTCTACATGGTTTAAAATATTTCTCACTTGGGAAGTCACTTCTTCATCTTTTAGGGCTGGATTTATGCTTCACTTGACACGCTCTAAGGCTCAGACTACGAGAAAATTTTGTGGGGTCTTACAAATACCTTAGAAGTGTTTTCTCTTTATTGAAGTTACCTGGGAAGTCATGCTTGGAGAATCAGGATCAGTACCTCATCCTTTCAAGCTTTTGAGATTCTTTCTATCTGTTGACTTTGGAGGACGAAATTCCTTTTAGTAATGGACATTGTAATGAACCTTCAAGTCATTTTCCATATATATTTTTTATTTTTACCATTTGAGGTTCTCCATAGCTGCTCCAAGTCATTTATGACTTGCTGGGATCAACGATTCAATTACCGGGCAGTTCATTTGGTTTTTAGAGCAATTTCCCTATTTTGAAGTCTTCGTTGGTTCATCATGGCCATCGAGTGAAAACTTCAGTGAAAAGATATCAGATGCAAATTCCAAATACGCCAGCAGTTCCACAAATATCGTCTTATTCTAGGCAGACCTTTTGTTTGTGTCCCAATGAACCTGAGCTCATTCGACCTATTAGTCAAAAAGTTGAAAATTAGAAAGAATGGGTGTGGCACCCATATTTTCTTGAAACAACCTAAAATTTAAAATATGATTTCACCATAGATTTTAGAATATAGATTTTAGGCTAGGGAGGCCCTTGGTTTAGGTCCCAAGGCTCCCATACTTATTTTGGCTATTGAGGGGATTTTATTAAAAGTGATGAAACTATTGGTGTGGGCCCCACTTTTTGCAAATTATTTTCTATGAAGTTTTTTATGATTCCAATGGATTTGAAATGTGGTTTACACTCAAAATTCACTATTGGATCATGTTATTTGGATTGCGGATGAGTTTCGAGGATCAAAAACTAATTTTTGAGTTTATTGCCATTTGGTGCAACCGCGATCGCGGCCAAGAGTGTGTGATTGCAATATCTCAGTACCTATAGGGGGCTATATAGAGGCCTTAAGATGCGTTTGGGCATTTCACCTTCACTATTTAGACCTAGAAACCCCAAAATGAGTGCAATAACTCAAAATTAGTCATGGGGGGTCACTTGTGAGCGTAATTATCATTTAGTATCATGATTATCTTCAAGATTAAGGTAAGAATTTCCTGAATTCATGCTTGAATTTCTTAGTTTGAACCTAAATCCCCAATTAAGCCTAGGACTTGATTTTAGTCCAAAGCATGCTTAGTTTTCACCCATTCCTTGAGGGTTATGATCCCTTATTCATGTGTGAACATTGGGTTGGTCTCGAAAACTCATTTTCCATAATGGGAGCCACTCGGTGTCTTGGTGTCATTTTTGGACACAAAAAATAATAGTGTTATATGGGTATTGTTACACTCATATTAATGAGTAGATTATGTTTTTGATAGTGTGATAGCATTTTGGGAATTGTGAAGTGAAGGCGAGCTTGTGGTGCATAAAGTATGATTTTGTAGTTTGGCCTTGAGATAGGCTCCTGTCCACTTCCTTCCTAGTTGATGTATGACATGTATTGCGTATCGATATGAATGTTGGGATTGATTATGAGTAATATAGGTTAGCATTTGTTGTTGATCTCTTGTGAAATTAGATGAGGGTCTTGTTCCCGTAAAATAGTATGTTTATAAATTGGCAAAATACTATTGCCTTCTCTTGATTTAGATTTAATGTAGCATGGATTTGATACATTTCTTGATTATGGATGTGGTTTTATTGTTGGAAGCATCATTTGTATATTTGATCTTATTAGGCTAGTGTGGTATTCATGGATTCATAATTATGGTAGAATTAACTTTCGTGCCCTTACTTCTTGTTGAAGATCCTATCTTAGGCTTGAATGTGGCATACTTGACATCTATAAGTTGGAATAGGTATCTTAGCCTAGTTTGGGGCATAGTGTACCTAACCAAGGAAATGGAGGTTTAGAAGTGGGATTGTCCTACCCACTTAGGCCTAGACTTGTGTTAGTCATTGTAGAATTAGCTATAAAAGTTGGAGTTGAGAATAGTAAACATTAGTATAAGGTTACTTCGTTGAATCGGTATATTGTAATGATGTTCCTTGAATTATGGATTATGACTTATAGCCATGTTGTGGCTTATAGAAATGATATAATAATGGGCACATAGAGATGCCATTTTCTCTTAGACTTGATACTTGTCCCATAGAGATTCCATTTCCTGTTAGACTTGATACTTGGAACATAAGATGACATTTCCTATTAGACTTGATACTTGGCCTATAGAGATACCATTTCCTCTTAGAATTGACATTTGGCCCATAGAGATGTTATTTCTTATTAGACATGATGTTAGCTCCTTATAGATGATTTTTCTCTTAGATGTGATGTTGGGCCTATAGAGATGATATCTCATTTTCGATATGATAGTTGACCTAGAGAGGTTATATTCCTCACCGTCACGATGAATGACATTTATATATAAAATCACTTATACTCATATCATGCTTATTGATATTATGCCTCCTATGTGAGAGATGATTATATGCTTATTGATATTATACCTCATATATGTGAGATTCCTTTTAGATGTAAGATGATTAGATATATATGCTATGACTTAAAAATATGATTATAGAGATAAGTTCTGGATATGTATATGGGCTAAAAGCCGTGATGATAATATTATAGTTATTCTGGACATATTATTGGGCCAAGGCCCAATAGATGATATCGATTGGAAGTTTAGGAAGTTCTTATCCTTGTAGAGGATGTAGTTATAGTTCATGAATATATATATATATGTATGTATGTATGTGAGTGTGCGTATACATATCTCTTCGGTATGGGATAGAGAAAGGTGTGGTATGATGCTTAGTAGTGATGGAATGCATAGATTCAATACATTCATCATTATTATATCAGTTATTGATGTGATTCTAGCTGAAATGCTATCTTATTACTGTTCTTCCTAATATTATGGTACAAACTACATGGTAACTAGTTGTCTATTTGGTGACTATAGTACTTGATGCCTCAAATTCTAAATATGTTAGTTAATAAGCCTTGCTTAGTAATATGGTAGCTAACGACTAGGATTGATATGTTGCTATGAAGATGGGCTTATCAATGGTAATGATATGTGGCTATTGATAACAAGTTATAATGTTGATAAGTTGTTAAGTGAGGATAACGTGGCTAACATTACTAGGTGATACGGTATGCTAGTTATAATGATGCCTAGTTACTGATACTGAGTAGATAATAACGAGTACTAGTTAATAACAAGGCTTAGTTGGTAAATGATTATTAGATATTTATTGGTTTTAGTTAATAAAAGATGTTTAGTTGATAAATGATTAATAGTGAATAGATGACAACTATGGTTTAATGGTGAACCTTGACTAGACGTTAGGTTTGGCTAATTATTGTTTAATTTTTAGTTGCTATTCCACGATTAATGATTATGAGAAGAACCGGTTAGATTGATAACTAGAGATCATGTGATGACTAGTAAACTAGTGGTATAATAATGAGTCTTGGCTAGTTAATGATGAGAAGATAGAATATAATAAAAAGATATTCATCTTTGAGATGTTATGATTATGGTTGCGAGTATATTGGCTTAAGTATGTGCACCTATTATAAACCTACATTTATGCATTGATGATTATGATGATAGATTCATACCCGACAAGGCCGAAGGGTAATATGAAGATATATTGATACCCATGATCTTGGGTGTATTTATATGCCTAAGCACCATAATTTATCCATATTTTAGCTATGTTTAGAGAACAAAGTGCCTAGTTTCTTATGTTTTTACTCTACTTCTATGTAATTGAGCTAACCGATGAGATTTGCATGATTTCAGGCATTAATGAGGTATATGAAGACATTATGGTATGAAATGCAAAATGGCATATGACACAAGAGAGAATAGCAATTTGGACCAAATGTGGCGCCTAGAAAATATGTCCAAGACTAGTTTGTCATGTATAATTAGTTCAGGGACTTAGAAGGCAATTATGAGACAAAAGATTATTAAAAGGGTTAAATGCTGAATTTTTATTCATTATCAATTATTCAGTATTATTCTGAACAAGGAGAGTGGCGGCTTAGCTGGGGAGAGAGAAAAAATGTTTTTCTCTTGTTCTCTCAATTCGCACACCAAGATCATCTTTTAGTGTTTGGTATGATAAATATTTCTATTGTGATTTCCATTTTATTCATGAGTAGCTAAGTTTATTAGTGAGGGTTATGGAAGCCTTGTAGCATACAATCTATTACTTTGGGTTTTGAATTCATTATGCATTGATTTATTTACATCATACTCTCTTTTCTTATCTTGAATTCTCGTGGTTGCAAACATAGAGGATATGCCTTAAAACGCAACTTGTTTGAAAGAAAGGTTGATGTTTGGAAAACAGAGTAGTGACAAGAAAATAGGATTACCAACCCCTATTTCATAAGTTAATGCCTTACCAGGATTAACTACTTAGAGATTTCGTATTATTTTTGACACTTTTGATTCAAGAGAACTAAAGTGAATTAGTCCTTGATGGTTGAGAAACATTAGGATTAGTTTATTAAATACGATACGTTTCTCTATAAGCACGATGCATGTATGAATTCGTAAAGCCCATAGTTAGAAAGTATTGAAAACTACAAGGTGGACATAACCCTAGCTCGCTATTTCTCTGAATTTGAATACTACTACACGTATTTCATCTTGTTAAACTGAAACCATTAACTTGTGAGCTGAACCAAATCCCCCCTATTTATTTTATGGAAACAAATGATTAAAAGTCAACTAATCTGCATACAACTTAATTAGTACAATATTTCCTGTGGGATTCGACCCCAACTTAGTTGGGTTATATATTTGACAACGACCGCTTACTCTCTCATAAGAGAGATATAATTTGAGCGTTATCATCTCAGAAAAGCTAGGGAATACTATGATGATATATTGATACGCGAAAAGGACGGAGGATACTATGATGATATATTGATACCCAGCAAGACCAAAAGATACTGTGATGATATATTAATACCCGGTAAGGCCGGAGAATACTATGATGATATATTAATACCCAACAATGTTGGAAGGTTGATTACGATGATAATGGTCATGATGATAACACCTATGATGAGATTATTGATAGTGAATGTGTTTTTTGCATCCATTCCTACATGCGCATCGCCTACCACCAGTATGCACATATGTCTATCAGCTAGTATGGGGAGGTTTCATAGATATGGATTAAGAATATGCATTGTGTTGTTATATGTTAGTTGAACGTTATGAGCCTTGGGTGGTGAGGGTATTCTTAGGCTCATCTAGGTATTTGGTTGTCCAGAGTAGCTGGTTATTCACACGGTAATAGATACTGTTGTTATCATTGTAATGATCATTATTATGTCTTGCTTATGACAGATTGGTCATTGATCCAGTATCAAGATTTAAGGTACATTTTCGGGCTCTCTTATCTTATGATTAGTTTATTATGCATGGTTATTTCATGTCTAGCAATGTGGATTAGAAACCCCAAATATAATAGTATTTAAATCTTGGTAACTGTTATAATGAGGTCTTAAACGATAATATGATGATATAGGTTATGCTTTGAGATGACCTCATGTTTATATGCATATATATCTGTATATATATATCTATATATGTGAAGTTATCTTTGGAGCTCAGTTGGTTGTTTTCTACTAAGTACCATTCATTTGGTACTAATATTGCACTTCTGCAGCCTGTAGATCATAGTATGGGTTATCGCCGTTGATGTGTGCATCCTGCAGAGTAGTCCTGGTTCAGAGACTTAGAATGAGTTCAAAGTATTTCTTATCTCTCTCTTATATAATAGACTAGTCTTTACTTTATATTTAGAGATAAGTTGTATCATTGTATTTCCTTTGATATTTCACTTTTGTACTCTTTTTATATTAGAAGCTCTTGTACTAACACCACCATGTTCAGGAATTCTTCTCTGTATATATCTTTATTTCATATATTCAAAATTCTTTTCCTTATATTATTGAGTAGTCTATTGCTAGCTATTCTGGACTATGGGTTAGCTTGCCTACTGGTAGGTTATGGTAGGAGCCATCATGACCTGAGGAAATCAGGTTGTGACAATTTTGGACATGGTAAAAATATGGAGCATGGCACCAGATAGATTCACAGTCACTTATTTGGCCGCTTTAGCGCCTATGGTCAATTTTAGCGGCCCTGGCCCATTGGCAGATGTGCGCTTTAGCACCTAATAGTGGCTAAAGTAATGCCCGCTTTAGCACTATTAGGGCCACTTTAGAGGCACCTGTGACTTTCTACTATGCCGCTTTAGCACCCAAGTGTTCGCTTTGGTGGAACTTTTAGACTTCTTATCCCCTTTTCTCCACCAAATTTAATACCATTCCTTCCACTATTTTCACACAAAGTTGAGATCTCAAAGTGTGGAAAAAGTGGGAAACTATCCACATTAGTAAAGGTGAACTAACCTAACTCTTCTTGGTTGTTTCCCATTAATTTCCCCTTCAATTTACATTCTAACTCTTAGTAAAATTCTTGTAAATTAGTTCTTGAATTTCTAAAGCTTAAGGGTTGATTTGAGACCCTATTTATGCTTTGTTTGTGCTTAACTTTTGTCCACAAATTCCTTGTCCTTTGAGGGACCATCTGATGGGTACAAATTTTGGATTCCGTTTGCTGGTCCAAATGCCCATTTTTTACCTATAATTTAACCTGAATCCTATTATAGAAATATGGGTATCATCTCACTCCTAAAAATGTGTTAGATACTATTTTGATATTGTGGCAGCATTTAGTGATCATGGGGCGAAAACAGATGATTCGTGGATGATTCAAGGGTTTGCAACAGACACCGAGGTAGGATTTTGTCTACACTTCTTCTTGAGATTGTGTTTTGTATATGTTGCATGTTTGATAGGGTTTTTAGGATGTAGTTGTGTTTATAGCACCATGACTTAGCAAAAATTATGAGTCAGGGGGAGGGGGTCAAGAAGGGTATTTGATCCTTAAGTTGAAATACTTATATACTTCTATAATCATATTACCTTCTTTATATATTGAGCGAATTCCTAGTATGATTATGATATTTTTCAAGATATGGGATGGGATTTAGGTATTAGAAGCATGATTAGTATGATTACTCTTATTTTGATTATTTAGGCTATCTTGGAATGGTAATTTAAGTAGAACTGACTTAGTTACTCATGTTCTCAGTGGAATTGCTGTCTTAGGGTTAATTATGAATTATTTAACATCTACAAGTGAATTTAGATACCTTAGCATAGCCCGGGTAAAATCTTGTCCAAAATTTATTTTGGAGATTAGAAGTGGGCACCTCCGGTCCACCATAGGCAAAGTCTTCTATTAGCTTTGTAGACTTATATTTATTTGGCTATTTGTTAGACATATCTGAGAGTAATGAACCTCTAGTACAAGGAAGCGATGTGACTTGGTTGATAATAATGGGTTTTCCCTAAACTATGATCTTATGGTTATTTTGGATATAATATTGGGCCTAAGGCCGTGATTATGAGGCTATGGTTATGCCTGATATGTATTGATACCAAGGCCATGATTATGATATTGGTTTGTTTCTAAGAAGTATTATATCCTTATAAGGGAAGTGGTCGTAGTTTATAGACATATTGATGCTTATAATTATATTGTTTGAATGCTAGTGATATCATGCATAGATTCAGTACAATCATAATCACTTATAAGGTAAATGGTACGGTTCCATCTAACATATAGTTTTATTACTCTTTTCCTAAAAAGAAACATTCTCCCATTTTTCACTTTTAAAAATAGATTTCTTCATAATGGGAACTGTACCATCTTAATGTAAATATCTTATGAGCCTTTGGTTCAAAATGATTTTTTAGAGATTTGAGCAAGACAAATTTTGGTCCATGATTTTGCTACTACTATTTACCTTGGTTGAGAGAGATTTTGACCCTTTCCTTACTTTTATGATGATTTTGTCCTTGAGTTTATCTCGGGAAATGTATTTAGACACTTATACCCTTTTAGACATGGTTCTAGCCCATGTATTTTATGTGTATACATATATACATATATATATATAAATAATATATATGCATATATTATTTGAATATATATGGTACTGGACAGAGTGGATTGATGATAGTATTGATGATATAAGTACCAATTCAAGTCTGTTGATTGACTATTACATTGATTATTATTTGAAATCCTGGATCATGACCAAGTCGGTGTATATGGGTACTCAAAAACCACCAAGGGACTCCTCGTACATGAGTCATCGTGCTAGGAGAAGAGAGGTCATTATAGGTCCTACCTTTGGAATTTTTTGAGCCAGAGTAGGTGTATACACTAGGTTACTTTATGGTAGTTGTATTGGTTATGGTAATATTGATTTATTTGACGTTAATTCTTGTATGCACATTGCCTATCACCTGTATGTGCCTATATGTATCAGACCTATGGGGGTTTGCATAGGTATAGGTGATGAGTGTGGCTTGTGGTATATACTATTTTTTTCCTTATATTTATCAGCCTTATAGGGGATTGCAAAGGTATGGGCTCTGATTATTGTTTGATGATTGTTGATTAAACCTTCAGGGCCTTTGTCGATGGGGATTTATGAAAGGCTCAGTTAGGTATTATTTGTCTGGACGAGCCAATTACTTTATATTTTTATTAATATTATTATTGTTAGTACATGACAGGTTGATTATTGGACCGATATTGAAATTTGATTTATGATTTTGAATCTTTCATCTTATATTTATATTACTAGCCATGATTTTCCCATGGTTAGGCATTATGTCTTTAGACTATGATATTCTTATTCCCTTTTTACAATTACTTATTATGGTAATATCACATGTTAAGACCTATGGATTAGATGCCCTGATTATTTTAGCACTAGTTCATACTATTATTGGAAGTACTAGAGATGCTAGTGTGATGACTCAGGTTGTGCCTTTGTAATACCCCAGGAAATTTTTTATTGAAATTTTGTGCGTAAACGTGTTGGGTTCTATCTTCTAGAATGAATTATAAATTTTCCATGTGGAATGTCTTATATTATGACCTACCATTACGTAGAGTATCGAATAATATTTCCAACGATATGTGGATCATCCAAAACGGACACCCGAGCGACGAGTTATGAACATTCCGATCGAATCGTGAATAGTAGTGAACAGTAAAACGTGCAGAAAAAAGTATTGAGACCTGGCTTATTTTTGCTCCAACTTTAAATGATTATAACTCCTTGTACATAATGATCTGAGTGATGTACTATATATCAATGGAAAGGTCTGTGAGTCCTCTTTCCAACGAAATTGGTTTCATCCAATTTCTCTATCGGAGCAAAGAGTTATGGTCGATCTACTTCAACCTATCAAAAGCGAATTTTTGGGTCAACTTCAAACGATCATAACTCCTCGTACACAATGATCTGGGTAAGATACTATATATCAATGGAAATATATGACAGTTCTCTTTCTAATGAAATTGGTTTCATCCAATTTGGATATCGGAGTAAAACGTTATGGTTGATCTACTTCAGACTATAAAAATAGTCCACCAAAGGACAGATTTGAGAATTATTTGATTTTTAGGGGCTTTTTGGTCATTTCTCCTCACCCAAAATCCATCCAAACCCTATATTAAAGCCTATTAGAAGCATTATATGTTATATTTCAACAAATTCCCTCAAAAAGAAAACCCTAAGCTCCTACATCCATCTTCAAGAACCTCCAAAGTTCACCATTAATTCTGCAAATATATTCAAGATTCCAAGTTCCTAGTTCAAGCACTCTAAGAACCATCATTCAAAGGAACGATTAAAATATCAAAAATGAGTATCGATCTAAAGTTCATCATTCAAGGAATATGGGGTTTTTCAACAAGAACTCTCTTTCGTTCTTGTGCCCAAAAGTAATTTTCTTTACAAAGGCATGATTTTTATTTGATTTTTACAAATTTAAAGCATGAACCCATATCTTATGATGATTATTATGAAATCTTGATGTTTATGATTTTAAAAGATGAATTTACATATGTGGATATATAAAGCATGAATCTTGAACGATATTTATCATGATTCTGATATTTGGGTCGGGAATCCCCATGGGAAATAGTGTTTTTTTTAGAAAGTGTTTGTTATAAGCACGTTGATGTTGAATATTTGAGATATTTTGAATGATTTAACCTTTTGGTCTTAATAGAGTTGTTTTGAACTCAAGTGTGAAAGAAATCCACAACGTCGTTGATTTTGATAGATGGGAAGCATGATGGCTCTCGATGTATATTTATATATTACTAAAATTATTTTGTTATGGATTGTCTTTGAAATGATCTGAGCTAAGTTCGGGAGGAATCATTAGCACCGAGTAGGAGGTATAAAGCGACCTTACTTCCCTAAAAATATGTGCCACTGTAGGCCTGAGGCTGATTTATAAAGTGATCACTAGTTTGTATGGATTTGATATCGATAGTCCTACTCCGATGACAAGGATAGGAAGGCTCTCCCCAACGTGGGTTGTACATTGGACTTCATGTAGCTCACATGGTTTATGTCAGTTATAGGATCTCCCCGTATGTGTGTGTTTCCTTGTGTCTATGGTGAATGGTGATGTGATTTGAAAGTGGAATTGTGAAAGTTATTCTTTCAAAAGATTTAAATGATATTTACATTATGAGAATTGATAATCTTGATGACCTGAAAGTGATTGCAAATTATATGATGACTCACACGTGTTATTGTACTTATTTCATCCTCTCATGATTATGATGATTTTTTTCAGGCTATATGAGTCTTTCAGACATCCTGCATATTTCTTATAAATATTTTTGATGATGATGTTTATACAACTGTATACGCCCCCATATACTCGGTTTCTTTCTATGGTACTGACCCACATCTTTGGATGTGGGCTACATTTTCTCGAAATGTAGGTTCAGGTGCTCAATTCTAAGTTTGAAAGGGATTCTTCGGGCACACTGTTCTACATCCTCTATTATGGCGAGTCCTTATGTTCCGAGGACGTGATGTCTGATGTTGGTTTCACAAAATTGTTTACATTTGATAACTGAGTATGAGTCAGTTGGGGCATATCTCAAAGGCTCACTGGTTTTATTGATTTTCTTAAAGGCTCATCAGACTAGTATAGATGTTGGGAGTTGACTAATAAGTCGTATTTTGTTATCTTTCTGAAATTCTTTTATTCTTGGATGATGATTACTCTGTTGATATTTGAGGGTTATTTATGAAAACCCCGTTGTTTTGTGTTGAACTGAATAAAAATGGCTCAAAGGGTTAGCTTCGGGATACTCTTAGCCTTAAGCACCGTGTGACACTCCGGGACCCATTTTTTGGGGCATTACAGACTCGGTATCAGAGCCTAACGTTTTAGGGTATCCTAGGGAGTGTGACAAGCCACGTTAAGTAGAGTCTTGATCATCGGTATGTAGCGCGCCACATCTATGAGCAAGAGGCTACAAGACATTTTAGGAAAAAGTGTGATACTTTCTTTCATAAGTCTATTGTGCTTAAAGTGTCTCTCTTCGCTATTGATTCGTGCTCTCCTCTTTCATAAATATGCCTCCACGTCGAGCGAGAAGAAATAATGATGGTCAACAACCTCAACCCGCTGACCCATTGAATGAAAACGTGTCTCATGCTGAATTTTTGGCAGCTTTTCAGGCGCTGGCCTAAGCTGTTATTGCAAATGTTCAGGCCAGCCTGGCCCTGGCTCTACAGCAACAGATAGGTGATTCAGCTGCTTCCAGCATCCGTGATTTCATAATGATGAATCCGCTGGAATTTTATGGGTCCAAGTCTGATGAAGATCCACGGTTGTTTTTAGAAAAGGTCCGGAAGATTACTCAGGTGATGCATATATCTGAGGAACATAGTGTGGAGTTGGATGTGTATAGGTTGAAAGACCTTGGTTATGACTGGGTTGTTGCTTGGAGGAAAGGTAGAGGTGAGGGAGCTATCCCTACAACTTGGCAAGAGTTCTAGGATACATTCCTAGATAAGTTTTTCCCTTTGGAGATAAGGGAGGTGAAGGTGGAAAAGTTTATGAACCTGCGACAGGGCTCTATGACTGTTAGAGATTACTGTCTAAAGTTCAATCAGTTGGCCAAGCATGCTCCTGACTTAGTGGCTGATAATCGGGCTAGTATGAGTATGTTTGTGACTGAAGTGTCTAGTTATGTGGTTAAGGAGTGTAGGTCTGCTATGCTGAATAGTGAGATGAATCTTTCTAGGCTGATGACTCATGCCCAACAGATTGAGGTAGACAAGATTAAAGAGAGAGATAGAATGAGAGGGAATAAGAGAGCTAGGTCCGAGCAGCATGGATAGGGTCAGACTAGATCACAGAGAGGGAGTTGCCCTCAGTATTAGGATCGTTCGTCTATACTAGCACCGTCATCTGCTAGTGCTCCCGTGCCTAGAGGTAGGCAGGAGCAAGGTAGCAGGTCATATGCATCCAGGTCCCAGTACATTGCTGGCAGTAAGCCAAATCGTCCCCTGTGTCCTAAGTGTGGTAGGGCTCATTCAGGTGAGTGTTGGGGTGCTAAGAGGGGTTGTTTCGAGTGTGGTGACATAGGTCACAGAGTTAGAGATTGTCCACAGGATGGATAAGGGCGTCGTGACTATCGCCCTCAGACCCAGACTCAAACTGTTAGTGCTCTAGTTCCAGTGACTTGTCGAGCCCCAGCTCAGGGCTGCTCTTCTAGCAATGCTAGCGGGCAGCACCAGAATAGATTCTATGCTTTACCATCCTTCCAGGAACAAGAGGACTCTGCCGATGTTGTTACTGGTATGCTTCATATATTTTAATTTGATGTGTATGCTTTGTTGGATCCTGAATCAAGTTTCTCATATGTTACACCTTTGATTGCTGTGAATTTTGAAATGAGTCCTGAGATTATTTCTGAGCCTATCTTACTTTCTACCCTAGTGAGTGATTCGATTGTTTCCCAAAAAGTGTATAAAAAGTGTCCTGTTACCATTTTTCATAGAGTCTTGTTGGCTGATCTGATTGAGTTAGACATGGTAGATTTTGATGTGATTCTGGGGATGGACTGGCTGTATTCTTTTTATGCCTCTATTCATTGTCGGACTCGAGTGATCAAGTTTCAGTTTCTGGGTGCATTCGTGTTTGAGTGATCTGGGAATTCTGTGTCACCCAAGAGTCATTTTATCTCTTACCTCAAAGCTAGAAAGCTTATTTCCAAAGGGTGTATTTACCATTTGGTTAGAGTTAAAGACACTAAGTCTGAGACTCTAACTCTCCAGTCTGTTAACGTCGTCAATGAGTTTTTTGATGTCTTTTCGGATGATCTCCTAGGGATACCTCCTGATAGAGAGATAGAGTTTGGTATTGATCTTCTTCCTGATACTCAACCCATTTCTATTCCTCGTTACTATATGGCCCCTGCATAACTTAAGGAGTTGAAAGAGCAACTCAAAGATCTACTAGATAAGGGTTTCATAAGGCCCAGTGTTTCTCCTTGGGGTGCTCCTGTGTTGTTTGTGAGAAAGAAAGATGGCTCTTTGTGTATATGCGTTGATTACCGCCAACTGAATAAAGTTACCATAAAAAATAAGTACCCCTTCCAAGAATAGATGATTTGTTTGACCAATTGCAAGGTGCAAGTTATTTCTCAAAAATAGGCCTTCATTTCGGCTATCATCAACTCAAAGTTAGGGAGTGTGACATCCCAAAAACCACTTTCCGAACTCGTTATGGCTATTTTGAGTTTCTTGTTATGTCTTTCGGGTTAACTAATGCCCCAACAGCTTTTATAGACCTCATGAATCGAGTGTTCAGACCATATCATGATATATTTGTCATAGTGTTCATCGATGATATACTGGTGTACGCCCGTAGTGAGGATGAACATTCTGATCATCTCTGAACTGTCTTTCAAACCCTTAGAGATCACAAGTTGTTTGCTAAGTTCAGTAAGTGTGAGTATTGGCTAAGGTCTGTTGCTTTTCTGGGTCATATCATTTCTTCTGACGGTATTAGAGTTAATCCCCTAGAGACCGAAGCTGTTAGAAATTGGCCTAGACCTGTTTCTCCAACTGATATCCAAAGTTTCTTGGGTTTTGATGGCTATTACCGACGTTTTTTGAGGGTTTCTTCTCTATAGCGTCTCCTATGGCTCGGTTGACCCAAAATAAAGTGAAGTTCTTGTGGTCCAAATCTTGTGAGAAGAGTTTTCAGGAGTTGAAGACTCGACTCACTTCAGCCCCTATTTTGACTTTGCCTAATGGTGTTGATGGTTTTGTGGTGTACTGTGATGCTTTGAGAGTTGGGTTGGGTTGCGTATTGATGCAGAAGGGTAAGATGATAGCTTATGCTTCTAGACAGTTCAAACCCCATGAGAAAAATTACCCCACCTATGACCTTGAGTTGGCTGTTGTTGTGTTTGCTTTGAAAATCTGGAGACACTATTTGTATGGTGTCCATGTTGATGTTTTCACTGATCATAAAAGTCTGCAGTATGTATTTACCCAGAGAGAATTGAATCTTAGGCAGAGACGATGGTTAGAATTTTTAAAGAACTATGATATGAGTGTGCTGTACCATCCAAGCAAGGCCAATGTTGTGGCGGATGCGCTAAGTAGAATGTCCATGAGTAGTGTTTTGTATGTGGTAGAAGGTAAGAAAGAGTTGGCTTGTGATGTACATCATTTGGCTAGATTGGGGGTTAGGTTGTTTGACTCTGCTGAAGGTAGTACAGGGGTTCAGAGTAGTTCCGAATCCTCCTTGGTTTCGGAAGTGAAGGAAAAGCAATACTTAGATGCTAGTTTTGTCAGACTGAAGGAGTCAGTCAAGGACCAAAAAGTAGAGGTTTTCTCCCAAGAGGGAGATGGTGTGTTCAGATTGAAGGGTAGATTGTGTGTCCCGAATGTTGATGATCTGAGACAGAGGATTATGGCTGAAGCGCACGGGGTGCGATATTTTATTCATCCTGGTCCCACCAAGATGTACCGAGACTTGCAGGAAATCTATTGGTGGAGTGGCATGAAGAAAGATATAACAACGTTTGTAGCTAAGTGTGCAACATGCCAATAGGTTAAGGTTGAACACCAAAGACCAGGTGGTATGATGCAAGAGTTTAGTATTCCTACCTGGAAGTAGGAAGAGATAAATATGGACTTTGTGATTGGTTTACTTCCATCCCGACGCCATCATGATTCCATTTAGGTTGTGGTTTATCGGTTGACTAATTTTGCTCATTTCTTTCCTGTTCGTACTTCATATACTGATGAGGATTACGCTAGATTATATATCTGAGAGCTAGTCAGACTGCATGCAGTTCCCTTGTCTATCATTTCGGATAGGGGTACTCAGTTCACGTCGCAATTTGGAAAGCTTTTCAGAAGGGTCTTGGTACCCAAGTGCTTTTGAGTTCTTCTTTTCATCCACAGACCGATGGTCAGGCTGAGCGGACCCTTCAGACCTTAGAGGATATGTTGAGAGCTTGTGTACTTGACTTTAAGGGAAGTTGGGATGATCACTTACCGCTGACAGAGTTTGCTTACAATAACAGTTTTCACTGTAGTATTGGCATGGCTCCGTTTGAAGCCTTATATGGGAGGAGGTGTAGATTACCGATATGTTTGTTCGAGGTGGGTGAAGTGGCTGTGAGTGGTCCTGATTTGGTATTTGAGGCTATGGAAAAAGTTAAGTTGATTAGGGAACGGTTGAAAACTGCGCAGAGTCGTCAGAAGTCATGTGCAGATGTTAGAAGGAGAGACCTTGAGTTTGAAGTTGGTGACCTAGTGTATCTGAAAATTTCACCCATGAGAGGGGTGAAGAGATTTGGACAGAAGGGAAAGCTTAGTCCCTGTTATGTTGGTCCTTACAAAATTCTTAGTCGTGTTGGTAAGGTAGCTTATGAGGTCGAGTTTCCTTCTGAGTTGTCCGCTGTTCATCCAATATTCCATGTCTCCATGCTTAGAAAGCATATCAGCAATGCTGCGGTAATGGACTCCTCTGTGAGTGCTGACATTCAAGAAAAACTTTCTTTTGATGAGATTCCTGTTGAGATTCTTGATTTCAATATTCGAAGACTAAGGAACAAAGAAGTTCCCTTGGTCAAGATGTTGTGGCGAAACCAATCTGTTGAGGGTACAACTTGGGAAGCTGAGGCGGATATGCGATCCAAGTACCCGCACCTATTTTCCTCGAAATCGGATCAAGCCAAAGGTACCATTCTTTCCTAAATCATGCACTTTTGATAAAAGTTGCAGAAGTTCAGCTGTAGTTTCTTGAAATTATGCATTCTATGTTGCATTCGGAGTGAGAAACGATGCGGTGATGAGTCTAACGAATGGTTTCAGATGTATGATCTATTCCCTATCTAATCTTGGCATTTCTAGTGTCATTCGAGGACAAATGTTTCCAAGGGGGGATGTTGTAATACCCTGGGAAATGTTTCGTTGAAATTTTGTGTGTAAATATGTTGGGTTCTATCTTCTAGAATGAATTATAAATTTTTCATGCGGAATGTCTTAGATTATGACCCACCATTAGGTAGAGTATCAAATAAGGTTTTCAATGATATGTGGATCATCCAAAATGGACACCCGAGCGACGAGTTATAAATATTCCGATCGAACCATGAATAGTAGAGAACAGTAAAACGTGCAGGAAAAAGTACTGAGGCCTGGCGTATTTTTTCTCCAAATTTAAATGATCATAACTCCTTGTAAATAATAATCTGGGTGATCTACTATATAACAACAGAAAGCTCTGTGAGTCCTCTTTCCAATGAAATTGGTTTTATCCAATTTCTCTATCGGAGCAAAAAGTTATGGTCGATCTACTTCAGCCTATCAAAAGCGAATTTTTGGGTCAACTTCAAATGATCATAACTCCTCGTACACAAAGATCTGGGTGAGATACTATATATCAATGGAAATATATGACAGTTCTCTTTCTAATGAAATTGGTTTCATCCAATTTGGATATCGGAGTAAAACGTTATGGTTGATCTACTTCAGACTATCAAAATAGTCCACCAAAGGACGAATTCGAGAATTATTTGATTTTTAGGGGCGTTTTGGTCATTTCTCCTCACCCAAAATCCGTCCAAACCCTATATTAAAGCCTATTAGAAGCATTATATGTTATATTTCAACAAATTCCCTCAAAAAGAAAACCCTAAGCTCCTACATCCAACTTTAAGAACCTCCAAAGTTCACCATTAATTCTGCAAATTTATTCAAGATTCCAAGTTTCTGGTTCAAGAAGTCTAAGAAAGATCATTCAAAGGAACGATTAACATCACAAAAATGAGTATCGATCTGAAGTTCATCATTCAAGGTATGTGGGGTTTTTCAACAAGAACTCTCTTTTGTTCTTGTGCCCAAAAGTAATTTTCTTTACGAAGGCATGATTTTTATTTGATTTTTATGAATTTGAAGCATGAACCCTTATCTTATGATGATTATTATTAAATCTTGATGTTTATGATTTTAAAAGATTAATTTACATGTGTGGAGATATGAAGCATGAATCTTGGACGATATTTATCATGATTTTGATATTTGGGTCATGAATCCCCATTGGAAATTGTGTGTTTTTGAGAAAGTATGTGTTATAAGCACGTTGATGTTGAATATTTGAGATATTTTGAATGATTTGACCTTTTGATCTTATTGGAGTTGTTTTGAACTCGAGTGTGAAAG
Source organism: Capsicum annuum (assembly GCF_002878395.1). Lineage (NCBI taxonomy): Eukaryota > Viridiplantae > Streptophyta > Magnoliopsida > Solanales > Solanaceae > Capsicum > Capsicum annuum. The sequence goes on from NC_061113.1 coordinate 158,069,961, forward strand.
AAATCCACAACGTGGTTGATTTTGATCGATGAGAACTATGATGGCTCCCGATTTATATTTATATATTACTGAAATTATTTTGTTGTGGATTGTCTTTGAAATGATCTGAGCTAAGTTCGGGAGGAATCATTAGCACCGAGTAGGAGGTATAAAGCGATCTTACTTCCCTAGAAATATGTGCCACTGTAGGAGTGAGCCTGAGGCTGATTTATTTATTGATCACTAGTTTGTGCGGATTTGATATCGGTAGTCCTACTCAAATAGCAAGGATAGGACGTCTCTCCCCAGCGTGGGTTGTACGTTGGACTCCATGTAGCTCACTTGGTTTATGTCGGTTATAGGATCTCCCCGTGTGTCTGTGTTTCCTCGTGTCTATGGTGAATGGTGAAGTGATTTGAAAGTGGAATTGTGAAAGTTATTCTTTTGAAAGGTTTAAATGATATTTACATTATGAGAATTGATATTCTTGATCAACTGAAAGTGATTGCAAATTATATGATGACTCACATGTGTTATTGTACTTATTTCATCCTCTCATGATTATGATGATTTTCTTCGGGCTATGTGAGTCTCTCATACCTCCTGTATACTTCTTATAAATATTTATGATGATGATGTTTATACAACTGCATACACTCCCATATACTCGGTTCCTTTCCAAGGTACTGACCCACATCTTCGGATGTGGGCTGCATTTTCTTGGAATGTAGGTTCAGGTGCTTAGTTCCAGGTTCGACAATAATTCTTCGAGCACGCTGTTCTACATCCTCTTTTGTGGTGAGTCCTCATGTTTCGAGGACGTGATGTCTGATGTTGGTTTTATGAAATTGTTTACATTTGATAACTAAGTATGAGTCAGTTGGGGTATGTCTCAATGGCTCGCTAGTTTTATTAATTTTCTTAGGGCTTGTCAAACCAGTGTAGATGTTGGGAGTTGACTAATAAGTCATATTTTGTTATCTTTCTGAAATTCTTTTATTCTTGGATGATGATTACTCTGTTGATATTTGAGGGTTATTTATGGAAACCCTGTTGATTTGTGTTAAATTGAATGAAAATGGCTCAAAGGGTTAGCCTGGGGCTACTCGTTGCCTCAAGCACCGTGTGATGCTCTGGGACCCATTTTTTGGGGCGTTACAACCTTTGAGTTAACCTTGAATATATACATGTATATCTATCTATATGTAGATATGGTATTACCATAAATGACATACCTCAATCTTTGGCTTTTAAAAATTTCTCAAGTTTTGAGCCTTTTGATCATCATATGACTCACACCATGCTAGTCATACGATGTGGATACTAGTCTAGGACCCTAGTTGTATGTTGGACAATGTGATATTGGTCAATTTCTATTCAACGTACGAGAACACTCAATATGAGTCGCATGTTCATGATACGAGAGGTATAATGCCTAACCGTACGTCGTGCAGTGTCTAGCCTTTGATGTTCTTCTTACGGTATGACTTAAAGAGTAGTAGTATTTATATGGTGATGGTACGAGTTTGGATAAGGATTCCTATGTTTGATAGAATATGGTGTCCTATTTTCTGATCTAGTTACTAGTGTAGGGTACTAATCATATGATGTGGATACGAGTTGAGGGGTCTAACTGTAACCTCTTGCGTTCTTTTTATAGATTTTAAGCTGAGGGTATTTTGGATAATTCCCACCCCAATACCTTAAGACATCACGTCTTATAGCACTTTTTGGTCTTTTATCCTTAACTTTAGAAGATCAAAAACACTCTCTAAACACTCTCTAAAAACCTTTATAGGAGATTGGGCTAGGGTTTCTTCAAGGTGGTCATCCAAAGACTTAAGGATCAAAATCTCTCTGTGAATCTTCGTAACTCAGGCATATGAATCTTCCCTCATTGTTATTTCCCCAAAATCATATATTTTAAACATTATTAATGAATCAATGACGGTTGTTTTGAAAACCATGGTTGAGGGTTTGAATGCATAATGTTGATTATTTTTTTCTCATTTCTTAAATTATGATCTTACATGTTTTGATAATGGTTTTACATATGTGGATTCTTGGAAATTTTTATTTACTTTAAGGAGTCATGGTTAAACCTAACTTAATGGTTTTTGGCATGAATAATTGTTTGATTATGGTATACCCTCAACCTGTTTGTGAAAATGTCATTGAGAAGAATATTTTCACGTATGAATTGTGTTTTGAACTATGGCATTGGTCTATGAATGTTGATAATTGGTAAATGGTTTATGAAGGTCTTATTGACCATAAATTGATTTAAATCTTAACCTTGTTGATTTAATCGACAAAATGGGTTCTAGTCCCTAAATGTTGAATTAGATTGAGGACGTTATTTAGAGAATGGGTTCTAGTCCCAAAGTTCACTAATAATGATTGTGGCATGTTGTATTGCAAGAGGGGTTGGTATGATGATTCTATCGGGATTCCTTTGGTAAGAAATTGGATTTATGGTTGTGCATATGTGTAAAGAATGTTTTATTTATTCTTTAAAGTAGGATATGTAGCTAAGCTGTGAAAGTGAAGTTCGAAGGACTAACACTAGAAACCACACTAGCCGGTGGGGGTGTCTATATGGCCGGGTGATTCGAGTCCCCCGAATAGATATATGAATGGGAGGTTCGAGTCCCCTATATTGTATACATTGTTTCATAAGTCACCTTGATTATGCTTGGAGGTTTGAGTACCCTATTGTTATATTCGGTTATGGATATTCTCTGGTTCGTGCAGCTGCACGCACAGGGGCCCTTCCAACTAGGTGTAGTGAGCCGATTTGTTGAACCGGAATGCTACATGGTGCTCATGACCCTAAAGACCACAAGCTAACCCATGACTGATATTTGTACCTGTATACTGCATAAGATAATATAATAATACGGAAAAATCCACAAAAAGGCCATAAGGTTCCATCATGAACATAATTGAATAACATAACATTTGTATAGGGTAATAGAATACCCAAAACAAAACTGAAGTATAAAACATGATAGTCTGTATCTAGTTTGAATTTAGTCTGGAAGCCTCTACTGTATGAAGAAACTGAATAAGGAGTTGATGGGATATGTCCTCAACTAACTCCAACTAATAAGCTAATCAATGAGATACTAGAAAATAATTATGTCATTGAAGGATGAGGACTCACTTCTACTATTACTATTGAATCTGGAATCTACTGCTGATCTGGAACTTATTTCTCTGAACGTAAGGTGTAACATAAAAAGAAAACACCATAGCGTGAATATTTCAGTGCATATGTACCAAGTATACATGTGAGGTAGGATATATACAATGGTTCACATGCATGAATAATGCTAACTGATTGTCTAACATGAACATGAGAATACATACATAAATACATAACTGACAACATGATTTTGTGATTTCTGAGTTTGTATACTGATAATGTGACATGCTAGTTACTGATATGACTGATAACATGAAGGACTATATCTGAAAATACTGATAACATAGGTGACTGTATTTGAGCATAACTGATAATGTGGATGACTGTAACTAACAGTCCTGAATCTGATGGAACTATCCGAGTTCCATGCTATAACTGAGTTAACTATATCTAATAGTCCTGAAATTTAAAGAACTATCTGAGTTCTATTACTGAGACTGTTTGACTGTTGCCCTAATTGGAAGGGTGTCAATACCGCATCACTGGTAAGGACAACATATAAGTAACCCTCATATAACAGGTAAATCTAGCAAGAATGGTGGGAACCCTCACATAACAGGTTAAGCCACCTCATCTACCCTCATATAGTAGGCTACAATGTCTTAACCTATGCGGGCTACATAGTTCTGGAATGAAAGGGTTGCTTCTAGGAATCACATCCTAGTATAACAAGTGAGTCCCCATCCTTGGGTTCACTCGGTGCTAATTCCTACTCCCATCTGAATGGAAACTGAGCATGATTTACTGAACTGAACTGAACATGAACTGAGTTACTGAATTTTTGTGGCTGACGAATTACTACTGATATCTGACAACTGACTGATTCATGAGATTATGGAGATTTTTCCTGAGTCATAAGACTATCTGAATTCTAAGAGTTCATAGCTTGACTGAGAGTATCGTGAAAACATGACATGGATCTAGGCACACGACTAATATTTTGGGTACAAGTACCCCAGGACTCAATAGAAGGAAACTAACAAAGCATGATTTACTTGAAGACTTGACTAACTTCATAATACATACTACATTCATAGGAATCTTTCATCAAACCTGTAATAAGCATAAACTTGTACATACATGGCGATTTCATGATATCATGCTAGTTAGACAATTTTCCTTCATCTAGTCATTTAATCAAACATATTGTAGGAATAGTACTTGTAAAGCACATCATACAACAATTAAACATCATGCTTCAATTACAATTCCATCATACAAGGTTTTAGTTATGAGATTTTGTAAATCTTTATCTATACTAATCAACCCACATGGAATTTATCATCAAATCATGGAATAGAAATCAATTCCTCATTTATCAACATGAAAAAGAACATACAAAGCATGAAAACATGAATAAAATCCATAACTTATAGTTAAAAAGGATTCTTGAATTTCATGGAGGAAAGGAGTCCATAAATGAACACTATGCATACCTTAGATAGCGATTTCATGAAGATTGATGGTGAAACCTTTCTAAATTTGAATCCCCAATAGAAACCCTAGTTTGTTCTTGAGATAAACTTGTGAGAAACTAATATATTTTGGGTGAAAAGTGGCTAAATCCCGTGTTTGGAATCTTTTATAGGGGGAAATTGACACTTTTAACCCTGGACACGCATTTAAATTTTTAGTAAAATTTCTCAAGTTGGGCCCTTGGCGCGATGCGGCGTTATCGCGTCGTGTCACTGAAAATTGACAATTTGGAAATTGCATGATGGCTCAACGCGGAGCTATCATATTGCCAACTTGGATATGACCTGGAAGTTATGTGCGACGTGCCAGTATAATGGAGCAACACTAGAATTTGACAACTGTGATTTGAGCTATCTCTGCGATGCGCTGAAGGCTCAGGTCAAACACTGCCTCAGTAAAAAAGCTCTAACTTATTCAATTTGCCATGTGATAGAAAGTGAAAATTATGGAAATAACACATTTATAATAATGAATTGTTATTTCAAAGAAAGTTCTAACGTCCTTGAGATGATTTTTAAGCTAAGAAAAAGTACAGGTATTACAATATCTCCCCCTTGAGAACATTCATCCTCGAATGAGACTGACTGAGAGGGGAAACAATAAACTGAACATGAATAACTGGAACATGATCTCTTGATGGACATGACTGAGAAGATGAACATAACATACTGAACATGCATATCTGATGCATGCGTAACTGATTTATAAATGCATAACTGAAAGTTCTAAAGAACAAAATTTTTGTATAATGAGAATGCATGTCTGATGCATAACTATTTAACTGATCTGATACATTAATGCATGAATGAATATGCGGTGGTACTTGATACCAAGATTATCATGGGAACTTGAACATGAGATTGAATACTAAGTTAGTGATGTACACTAATCATGAAACTGAGTAAGCTTAAGGAGAACTATTACCTTGAGATTGATTTGAGTTGGCGGGGAAGAGGTGAGGATACTTCGTGCGCATATCTGCTTCTGCTTCCCAAGTATCTCCCTCTACGGACTGATTTCACCAAAGAACTTTAACTAGAGGGACTTTTTTGTTCCTCAATCTATGAGTCTGATAGTTTAAGATTTCAACTGGAATCTCTTCATAAGAGAGGGTGTTCTGAACATCTATGCTATGAATAGGGACTACGAATGATGGGTCACCTATACACTTCTTGAGTAACGAGACTTGAAATACAGGATAAACTGAGGCTACATCTGAAGGCAATTTGAGCTCATAAGCTACCTTATGCTTCTGAATACTGAACTCCTGCATAGGACCACTAGGCTTCTGATTCTCTATCTTAACTCGCTGACATGTAGAGCACTTAGCTAGAAACTCTTCAACATATCTTTTCGTCCTACTCTACCAATAGATTTCCCGCAAATTGTGGTACATCTTAGTGTCCCCTGGATAAATAGAGTAACGCGCACCATGCGCTTCTGCAAGAATTCGCTGCCTTATTTCATCTATACCTGGAACATATAGATGACCCTGACAACGGAGGACGCCATCTCCCCCTTGGGAGAAAACCTCTATATTTTGATTTTGAACTGACTCTTTTAGCTTGACAAGGCTAGGATCGTTATCTTGCTTTTCTTTCACCTCAAAAACTAGAGATGATTCTGAACTACTCTGAACACATACACCGCCCTCTAAAGAATCGACTAAGCAAACACTTAGTCTAGCAAGCTGGTGCACTTATTGATCTAACTTCTTTTTACTATCATTAAAATGAGAAATACTACCCATAGATAGTCTACTGAGAGCGTCGGCCACTACGTTGCCCTTGCCTAGATGATAGAGGATACTCATGTTATAATCTTTTAAGAGCTCTAACCACCTTCTCTGAAAAATATTGAGATCTTTTTGATAAAAGACATACTGAAGGCTCTTATGATCTATGAAGATGTCTACATGAACTCCGTAGAGAAAATGCCTCCAAATCTTTAAGGCAAAGACTACAACTACTAATTCAAGATCATGAGTAGGCTAATTATTCGCATAGGGTTTAAGCTGTCTGGAGGTGTAGGCTATGACCTTACCATGCTGTATAAGGACACAACCTAAACCCACTCTGGATGCCTTACAATATACTACAAAACTGTCTGAACTATCTAGTAATGCTAGAACTGGAGCTGAGGTGAGTCGTGTCTTTAATTCGTGAAAACTCTTCTCACATGAATCTGACCACAAAACTTGACTTTCTTCTGAGTCAATCTGGACATAGGAGATATAATAGAAGAAAATCCTTCAACAAACCGTTTGTAATAGCTAGCCAAACCCAAGAAACTCTTGATATCTGATGGAGAAATAAAGTGAGGCCAGTTTTTTACTACTTCGATCTTTTGAGGATCTACTCTAATTCTATCACCGGAAATAATATGGCCAAGGCATGCTACTGATCTTATCCAAAATTTGCATTTACTGAATTTGGCAAATAACTGATGATTTAGGAGAGTCTAGAGTACTATTCTGAGATAGTTTGCATGATCTTACTCAATGCGGGAATTGACCAGAATATCATCTATGAAGAATATAATGAACATGTCTAAGTACTGCTTGAACACGCGGTTCATCAAGTTCATGAAAGCTACTGGGGCATTGGTAAGACTAGAGGACATAACTAAAAATTCAAAGTGACCATACCACATACGAAAAGCTGTCTTTTGGATGTCACATTCTCTAACTCTGAGCTGATGATAGCCGGATCTGAGGTCTATCTTAGAGAAATAACTGGCACCCTAAAGTTGGTCAAACAAGTCATCGATTCTGTGAAGAGGATACTTGTCCTTGACCTTAACCTTATTGAGTTGATTGTAATCTATACACATTCTGAGAGAATAGTCTTTCTTACGCACAAATAAGACTGGTATGCCCCACGGGGAAACACTGGGTCTGATGAATCCCTTATCTAAGAGATCCTTTAACTGTTCTTTTAGTTCCTTAAGTTCTGCTGATGCCATTCTGTATGGCGGAATAGAGATAGGCTGAGTGTTTGAAAGAAGATCTATACCAAAGATCTTTCGGGAGGAATTCCTGGAAGATCTTCAGAAAAGACATCTGAATATTAATTCACTACTGGGACTGATTTGAGACTGGGAGCCTCGGAACTGGAATCTCTAACATGAACTAGATGATAAACATATCCATTAGATATTATTTTCCTTGCCCAAAGTTAGGAAACAAGTTGACCCCTAAAAGAGGATATACTACCTTTCCACTCTAGGATGGGTTTATTCAGGAACTGAAACTAAACTGTTCTATTTCTGTAGTCGATGATGGAATAGTAAGAATGAAGCCAATCCATGTCGAGAATGACATCAAAATTAGTTATCTCTAATTTTATTAAGTCTGCTGAAGTGACTTTCTGAAATATCATAATCGGACAGTTCTTGTATACCCACCGAGCTATGATAGTTTTACCAGGTAGAGACTGAGAAGGGCTCTTCAAGAATTTCGAGACTGATTCAAAAATTAACTGCTATATAAGGAGTAACAAAAGAAAAAGAAGCTCCTGGATCTAGCAAAGTATAAACATGCACTTGAAGGATCTATAACATACCATTAACTACATCAGGAGAACTTTCCTGATCTTGTCGAGTCTGAAGATTGTATAGATGATTTGGGCGTTGCCCACTAGTTGCACTGGAAGTGCCACCCTACTGATTTGGGCGACTAGGCTGAGCTGAAGAGCAATTCTGTTGATCCTGAGGAACTGGCTGTGGATAGTCTATAACTCTATGGCCTTGCTTGCCACAACAAAAAAGATACTACTACCTGCTCTACACATACCCTGAGGGTGCTTACCGAAAGTCTGGCAAAGAGGATAAGTGTGGGCACTGCTAATACTGCCCTAGGTCTTAGAGCCCGGGGCTCTATCTTTGTTACTCTCTCTGAACTTAGGAATTGGAGCACTGGCTATAGAGGGAACTAGAATTGATGACTTAGGATGAAACTGGAAATGGTTTCCTCCTTTTGATTTAGGCTGAGAGAAGTTGAAACTACCATCTTCGCTCTCTTATTCTGCTTTTCCCTCTGCTTAATTTTCCGCTCTTCTATCTGTTGAGCATGAGTCATACGTCTATCTAAAGTTATGTCATTATTCAGCATGGTAAATCTGTACTCATTAACCATACTGTTGTTCACCCCTAAAGCAAACATACTCATCTTGGATGTACTGTCTGCAACCACAGGAGGGGCATACCTAGGTAATTGAGTGAATAAAAGAATACTCTCTCACTGTCATATTGCCCTACCTGAGGTTGATGAACTCTAGCACCTTAGACTATCTAAGCTCTTAGGGAAAGAATCTATCTAAGAATGCAGTGACAAAATCCTTCCATCTATAGGACCTGCATCATCTGATCTTTCAGACTTCCATTGTTTGAACCAAGCAGAGCCACATCCTGCAACTGGTATACAGATTGCTCAGCACTCTCAATAGTAGTCACCCCCATGGCGTCTGTCACATTCTAAACTTCATTTAAGAATTCCTGAGGGTCTTCATCTACTTTAGACCCGAGAAAGGTTGGAGGAATCATTTGGGTGAAGTCCCAAATCCTCACTGTAGCCCATTGGGTTGGCCGAAATAACTGTTAGCCATTCATTATGAGCAGAGACTAATTGAGCAAGAGTGGTAAATACAGTCCTAAAATATGCATGAGAAACATAATCGCCCAAAGGTTTTTCGGACTGAGGGGCTGACTGATTTCTTCACTTAGGAGGCATGTTCTAAAATAAAGGGAAAAAGCAGATTAGACTGCGAGACTGACTTGATATTATGCTCACAGGTAGGACATGAATACTGAAAGAGGGGAAACTGTTCTTAAAACATCTCATAGCCTCTTGCACATAAATATGGCGTTCAACACACCCATGTACAAGACTATACTAGATGAGACTTTCAGACTTTCTATGACTCTATTGAACCTTAGGATCTAATATCAAGTTTGTAATGGCTCGATTTGCTGAATCAGAATACTACACGTTGTTCATGACCTCAAAGGACCACAAGCTAACCCATGACTAAATATGTCTCCCTATACTGCATAAGATAATAGAATAATATGAAACATATACTAAAAGGCCATAAGGTTCGATCCTGAACTTAACTGAATAACGTAACATTTGTGTGGGGTAATAGAATACCCAAAACAAAACTAAAGTCTAAAATATAATAGTCTGTATCAAGTTTGAATCTAGTCTTGAAGCCTCTAACTGTCTAAAGAATTTGAATAAAGAGTTGATGGGACATATCCCTAACTAACTCCAACTAATAAGCTAACTAATGAGATACTAGAAAATCATTATGTTCATGAAAGAAGAGGACTCACTTTTACTATGACTGCTGAATCAGGAATCAACTGCTGATCTAGAACTCATTTCTCTGAACCTACGATGTAACATAAAATAAAGCACTATAGCGCTAATGCATCTGTACATATATATCGAGTATACATGTGAGGTAGGCTATATACAATGGATCACATGCATGAATAATGCTAGCTGACTATCTAACATAAACGTCAGAATACATACATAAATACATAACTAACAACGTGATTTTGTTATTTCTGAGTTTGTATACGGATAACGTGACATGCTAGTAACTGATAACATAAAAGACTATATCTGCAAATACTGATAACATAGGTGACTATATCTGAGTATAACTGATAATGTGGGTGACTGTAACTGCCAGTCTTGAATGTAATGGAACTATTTGAGTTCCGTACTATAATTGAGTTGACTGTATCTAATAGTCCTAAAATCTGAAGAACTATCTAAGTTCTATTACTGAGACTGATTGACTGTATCTGACAGTCCTAATTCTGTAACATAAAACTATGGAAAGTAGTATCTAACCGACATTCCCCAAATATTGTATAATAGTTGAGTTGGGGTCAAATCAATGTCCTGATTGGAAGGGTTTCAATACCACACTACTTGTAAGGACAATATGTGGGTAACCCTTATATAATAGGTAAATCTAGCAAGAACGGTGGGAACCCTTACCTAACAGGTTAAGCCACCTCATCTACCTTCACATAGTAGTCTACGATGTCTTAACCTATGCTGGCTACATAGTTCTCGAACGGAAGGATTACTTCTAGAAATCTTACCCTAGTATAACAGGTGAGTCCCCATCTTTAGGTTCACTCAGTTCTAATTCCTACTCCCATCTGAATGGACACTAAACATGATTTTTGATAGGATTATGTCTACCCACAGTCACGAAAAGTCCTATGCAACTTGAGGTAAAGGGATTTAGAGTTTGAGGTTGAAGAATAGGTGTTCTTGAAAGTTTCTCCCATGAAGGGAGTAATCCTGTTTTGAAAGAAGGGCAAGCGCAGTCCCCAATATATATTAACCGTATATGTTTTTAAGAAGGGTTGGAAATATTACGTATGATTTGGATTTTTCCTCTAGCATAATTTCTGTTCATTTGGTACTCCATGTGTCTATGTGGTGGAAATACATTGATGATCCTTCGCTTATTTTTCCCTAGGATAACATTGGTATTTCAGATTCTTTTTCCTATGAGGAGGTCCCGTAATGATCTTGGATCGTCATGTTTATTGGTTGCGGAAGAAAGACGTAAAGGTTTTATGGAAGTACAGCGTGTGGTTTCCAATTCTCTGTCTTGGTGATGACTTAATGTTATGAGTCATAAGTTATGGTGATAAGTCAATGGCTTGACTCATAACCAAAGGCAGGATTTTATAGCTTTGAGTTGGGGGTATTTTGGACAATTCACACCCCAAGCCCTTAATACCCGATGTCTTATAACACTTTTTAAGCCTTACATTATTAATTTTAAAATATCCAAACTCTCTCTAAACACTTTCTAAAAATCTCTCTAGGTGATTGGGCTAGGGCTTCTTCAAAGTGGTCATCTAGAGGCTTAAGGATCAAAATCTATTTGTTAATCATCATGATGCAGGTAGGTGACTGTTCCTTAATTGTGATCTCATAAAAGTCATGTGTTTTTAACATTGTACATGAATAATTGACAATGGTTTTGAAAACCATGGTTGAGGGTTTGAATGTACAATGTTGAGTATTATTTTCTCATATCTTAAATTATGATTATACATATCTTGATAATGGTTTTGCATATATGGGTGCTTGGAAACTGTGATATAAATTAATGAGTCATGGTTAACCCTAACTTGATTGATTTTGGCTTGAATAATGGTTTGATTATGTTACACCCTACACCTATTTGTCAAAATGCCAATGAGAAGAATCTTGTCACATATGAATTGTGGTTTGGACTATGGCATTGGCCTACGAATTTTGACGATTGGTAATGGTTTATGAAGGTCTTCATGACCATAAATTAATTTAAATGATAACCTTGGTTGTTTAATTGACTAAATGGGTTCGAGTCCCTAAATTTTGAATTGAATTGAGGTCATTGTTTAGACAATGGGTTCGAGTCCCAAAGTTTACTACTAATGATTATGACATATTGTATGCTTCCAAGTCGGGTTGGTATAATGATACCAACAAGATTTCTTTGGTATGTAATTCGATTAATAGTTTTGCGTATATGTAAAGAATATTTTAATTGGGCTTTAAAGCAGTGTGTGTAGCCGAACCATGAAAGTGGAGTTTGAAGGACTAACACTAGAAGCCGCGCTAGCCAGTGCGGGTTTCTTTATGACCAGGAGGTTTGAGTCCCCCAAATAGATATATTAATGGGAGGTTCAAGTGGTGATCAAGTCACCTTGATTATGCCATGGGGTTCGGGTTCCCTATAATGACATATATGGTTATGGATATTCTATGGTTTATGCGGCTACACGTACTGGCCCGCTGTCAGCTAGGGTAGAGCTGGGCCCATTTAGCCCTAGGTTCCTTTTTATATGATGGTTCTGTTACATAGACCAGGTTAAGGATTTCAAATGACATGCTAAACCTTTTTCCCCATCCTGGTACTATATATATAAATGTATGTATATGATTGCATATGATGATTTGACTTGGTTTTGAATGATTGCATTACTTTATTCCTCTATCCCATGAGTTACATGCTATCACTCCAATTGCTAACCATCTCTGGATATTATATCCCTACACCATGTAGGTATCGAAACTGCTTCTACTTTACCTACATAGTGATCAGGTGTTTGAGTGGTTCGTGAGTTGACATTGACGTAGTGAGATTCCATACCTTGGAAGGCTTCATTTCTTATTCTTTATATTCTATGTCTTAGACTTGTTTAAACTTTGGTTTTTGCTATTATTGGGAACATGTCTTGATATTTTCTTGACTTTGGATATATAAAGGCTTTGTTGGATTACTTTGGACATAGGTATGTTGTTTTATGGATAGGTTTAGACATATCATGAGGTATGATTAGTCTTGGTTTGCACTATATCCTTATATGTTTGGAGTTCATCGAACATGTTAGTATGCCGTATTAGTTTGATTAGGCGAAGGGAATGATTTTTGGTCCTTGTGGGACTTGTGATACCGATCACAGCCAGGCACTGTTTTGGGTCGTAACTATATATCCCTTCATTCCTTTATTTAATCATGTTGTATATCCATTCCTTGTCCTTGTATACTATCATAATTCTTTTTTCTCTCTTTATTAGTCTATTACTAGTGATATATGGAGTAGTGTTGAGGTTCCTGTGTATGGCTAGAATAGGATTGTTTGTCCTTATTGTCTCCTTTATTTTATTTTGTTAGTTATTGGATAGTTTGGTGTAGTTTACATTGCTGCTTGCTTTCTATTTATATCTGTATTATCTTTGAGGCTCGGCCTACTGTTACCTACTGAGTACCACATGTTGATACTTATACTACATTTCTGTAGCCTACAGGTCATAGTATGGGTTCTCTCTATTGTGTGCGTCATATGGAGAAACTATAGTTCAGATGCATAAGGTGAGCTCCTGACATTCAGAGTATTGCTATTTTCCCTCTTATGTACTACACTTGTTTGTGTTAAGAGATTAGTTGTATTAGTATATTCATTTTGTACTTCATTTAGTCTTATTAAATTAGAAGTTGTACTGATTCCACCAGGTCTTGGGACTATTTTCTGTATTTCTGTCTTTCACTACATTTATTCCACGTTCTTCTTTCTTTTCTCTTGGTTGGCTACTACTAGTAGTTCTAGACAATGTGGTTGGATTACCTACTGGAGGGTTAATAGTAGGTGACATCATTAATGGGGAAATTGGGTTTCAACATCTATCAATATCGGTAAAAGGTGAGATGACTTCGTCATCTGATCTACAATCATCCAAATAGAGTCATGCATCCCCAAAGTCTTAGGAAGACCCGCCATAAAATCCATGCAATATGCTCTCACTTCCTCATAGGTATAAGAATCCTCTAAAGCAACCCATCCATCCTTTGGTTCTCATACCTTACCTGTTGACAATTTTGATACTTGGACACATAATCCACTATGGCCCTCTTCATCCTGAGGCACAATAAATCTACCTCAAGTCACGGAACATCTTAGTTTTACCCAAATCAATAGAATGACATGAGTCATGGTCCTCTTAAAGTACATCAAGAATTAGATCACCAACCAAAGAAAAACATAATGTTCCCTTAAAACACAACACCCCTCTTACATCAAAAGTGGCATCCACCACCTCCTTGCACGCCTCTTTTTATTTGAGTGTATTCAACTTTTTATCATCAAATTGCTTGGCCTTATTTTTCTTCACAAACTTTGAATTTACCTCTACTCAAGCTAATAGACGACCTTTGTTTGAGACCCTAAACTATATGCTCTGAGATGCTATAGTTTGGAGCTCTCTAGCTAATAGTCGCTTGTATACCCTAAAAAATGATAAAATACCCATACTCACAGCTTTTTAGGTCGATGCATTTGCAACTATATTGGCCTAACCAAGATGATATTAAATACTAACATCATAATCCTTCAACAGTTCCATCCACCTCTGCTGCCTTAGGTTTAAATCATTTTGATTAAACACGTGTTGTAGGCTATGATGATATGTGAAGACCTCACACTTGACACCATAAAGATAATGTCTCCGACTCTTAAATGCAAACCCCATCGCTGCTAAATCCATGTCATAGGTTGGATAGATCCGTCCATAAGGTTTTAACTATCTGAAAGTGTAGGAAATGTTATTTTTATCCTCCACCAACATAACACCCAAACCAAGCAGTAAGGCATCACAAAACAAAATAAAGTCCTTAACTTCAATAGACAATAAAAGAACAGGTGCTGAAGTCAAGAGAGTCATTAGCTTTTTAAAGCTCTATTCATATTAGTTAACCAAACAAATGACACTTCTTTTTGAGTCAACCTTTTCAAGTGTGTTGAAGGATGCGATGTTCTTGACCAATCTATGGTAGTATCTTGCAAGCCCCACAAAACTCCTTATCTCGGTCACTAAAGTAGGCCAAACCTATTCTTTACTGCTATCTTTTGGGGATCTACCACAACCCTTTTTTTAGAACCCATATGACCCAAAAAGGCAACTAAAGACAACCAAAATTCACACTTTGAAAGCTTAGCAAACAACCACTTCCCCCTTAGAATATCTAAGACAATACGAAGATGGCCAACATTTTATTTATTACTCGGAGTACATGAGGATATCATCAATAAATACGATAATAATTGAATCCAAGAACGACATAAATATCCTATTCGTCAATCTCATAAAGTCTAAAGGTGCATTAGTCAACCCAAAATACATAACCAGAAATTCATAATGGCCACACCGAGTTCCAAAAGTTTTCTTTGGTATGCCCTCTGATCTAATTTTCAACTAATGATAACCCTTCTAAAAATCTATTTTTGAAAACACTAATGCACCATGTAAATGATTAAACAAGTCATCTATGTGCGGCAAGGGATAATTATTTTTTATGGTAACCTTATTCAGCTATCTATAATTAATACACATGCTCTTGTACTGTCCATTTCTTAACAAATAGGACCAAAGCACCACATAGCAAAGCACTTGGATGAATAAAAATTTTTTCAAGTAGCTCCTACAGTTGAGTTTTGAGCTCACTTTACTCAAGTGGAACCATTAGATATGGTTGAACAGAAATAGGGTGGATGTCCAACTCTAAGTTGAGGTATAAATTTATACCCTATCTGGAGGCATACTCTGTAGGTTTTAAGTAAAAACGTCATAAAATTTGGAGGCTACCATAACTGACTCTATATAAGGGGACCCTACATCTACATCATGAAGATGAGCTAAAAATTCTCCCTTTCCCCACTTGCCTCTTCGCTAACAAATTCAATAGAATCTTTATTGGTTTGGCATTGTACACACCCATTCACTAATGTTCCTTCATCCCAAGCATTGCTAGAGTCATTATTTTTGAATTATAATTTAAAATATATGATATAGAGATAACCAGGTCATACCCATAATTAGATCGAAGTCCAACATATCTAGAATAACCAAGTCTACCTTTAAGTCTGAAAACCCATAAATAATACAAGAGAAGACGATAAATATAGATTACTCTCACAGATTCACCCAGTAGAGTAGACACATAAATGGGATAATCAAATACATAACAAACCAAATTCATATCCACTACAAATTAAAAAAAATACATAGGATTAAGTAGACCCTAAATCCTACAAAAAAGAATCTTTTTAATCACAAGTAGAAATAGTACCTGTGATTATTGTATCAGAAGTCTTGATATCAGTCTTTATAAAAAATACATAATAATGAGCATATTCATCAATCTAATCTAAATCTCCTTTGCGCTTCTCACCTTGCACCGCAACCTTCTTGATATCCTTCACAACCTACCTTATTTTCTTATCAACTACATGGATGTGCCCTATAATTCATCCCCTCTTCTACTTGTTGGAACTATAGCGTAAGTTTGGTATGTCTTCCCATTCATCTACCTCATAGGACTGTATCTCTTAATGTGACTAATTGCACCATAATAGTAACATTTATGCTCGATAGAAGGGCTAATGGTAGAAGAGTAAGAAGCCCCTTAGGCACTAAAAGCATATGCCTAAGAAAAACCTTAAACTGGAACCACAATAGAAATGGGCAAGGCCGATTGGGTATGATGGGATAAATAGGCCTACAAATCATGGACTTTAGATTAAAACCCACTAAAATTTCCAATATTTTGAGATTTATTGGCTGAAATATTATCCCAACCCTCATAGGTAACCTTATCCAACTTCTTCATATAGTCAAAAGCTTTATTAAACTCTTTCCTTGCTGAAGTCATATGCACAAAAAATACCTTAAGGTCATAATTCAAACCATTAAAGTATAGGTGAATACTCTCATCCACAAAAGTTAATAGTTGTGTAGCATATCAAAACAAGGTATAGAACTTGGTCTCATAGGCTTCAATCGACATGTAACCCTATTCCAATTCACAAAACTCATCGTTCTTGCGGTCACAGACTTCTCGTAGTATGTATGTCTCTAAGAAAAAAACATTAAAGTGCTTCCAAGTAAATAGAGGAAAAATTGGTGATCAATATTCAACATATGCTCTCCACCATTGCTTATCATTCTTCTCTAATAGAAAACTCATATGCTTAACTTTATGTGACGTCACAATCCCTATTTACGTAAGATCTTATAACAATAAATAATAAACTCAAACGCATCCTCAAACTCAGTGCACTAGAATGTTTGAGGTTTAATCTTTATAAATTTTGTCAGTAGTTTATATTCTATACCATTCATCACCAAACCAACACCAGAAAATAAAAAATATCTATCCCTAAAGAATTATCTATTCTAGGAGTTATGGTGATAGTATGATAAAACACTGAAGTATGATGACATGTTACCATGGTTGTGGCTTCAGTCCTAGCCAACCCACTTAGAAAAGCTAACACCTGCTGAACTACTTTGGCTGTTACCTCAAGCTTCACACCCTGTTTATCTATTACTTCCATCTCTTTCAAATTATTCTGAGGTAGGGAGGTGATGCCAAACTCTAAAAATTATGGCCAGTCACTACAAAGCTCTACCTCTGATGGGTGACACTCATCTTTATCCTCCTCTACATATTCTTCTCACTCATCCTCTTCCTCTCCTGGCTGGAGTAATGGGTGTGAGAGTTATTGGTCTAGTTTTGTTATACATAGTATTCACGACCCGTGGACAAAAAGGAAAGAAGAGCTATGTCAATTTGGATCCCCAGATACTAATTGGAATTAAGTTACAGAATAAAGAAAAAGGAAAATAAATTTTCCTAAAGTCCTATAGCCTCCTGAATAAAAGTACAAACGTCTTTGTGTCTTTTCATGACACTCTACTAGACTCATTCATGTGGAATTATATAGATTAACCAACCTTCTAATAAAAACTTAGTCACAACACAAATAAGTCGTGAGTGGCACATGCATTACTCACTGGGTGTGTTAACCAATAACCATAGAAACATTATCTAACACTGGAGTAATTGAAGAAAATTGTCCTATTAATAGTTCAAGGATTAACTAACCTAAAAACTAATGAAAAATACATAAATAATTACTAACCCAAACACCCTATTGTCTAAAAATCATTGTACTAAAACATATAAAGAATGTAAAGAAGGGGATGCAACTCCAAAACTTTACAATGTCATAAAAAGAAATCCCATGGTAGCCTGATATCCACCCTAAAATAAATAGTTAATCGCTATAATCACAAGTGAGGTCTTGTAGGTGCCGCTGAAATATGTGTTGCACTAACAACAATAAATACAGGTATAGTAAGCACACAAAAATAACACTGTACTGGTTGGTTCGATTGGCCAACCCTATATGAGAATATAAACATATAACTAAACTACAATATAATAAGTTAATCCATGCTTAACAAATATACACTTACAACAACAAGCAACAATGAATAATTTGAAATCAAACTAGTAAGTCACAATATTATCAACAAGTTATGTTTAGTCAAACCAAGACAAAAAAAGATAGGAAAATTTATCAAGTATATAAATATATCACCCCAGTTCATTCATAAAATGGTGAAATCCACCTGACCATTATATAAATACTGTAGGAATTTACAACCTCCCCTAGACGTGACCTGCAGCGAATAATTTCCATACATGTACTAAAATCCCTATAAAAATGTCTCCCAACTTTGTTCCACAAAAAGCCCATGAGAACATTTGATATAAAAAACATTCTACGTTTAAAAAGAAAGGTAGGTCGAAATTCATGCAAGAACTACAAATTTTTGCAAGGTCCACACCAAAAAACATGCACTAACAAGGCAAACTACAAACTAGTTAACATGCAAATATATCACAAATATGATTAAACTACAATACCATCACCTATCTCAAACCAAACTTGCACAACTCCTCTATGATGAAGCATTTCCCCTGGTGTAATTTTCGATTGTTCGTGTTCTAGAACATGCATATAAATAAATAATGAATGCAATGACCTAGTAAGTCAGGATTTATAACTCACACTCAACTCCTTAGGTCAAATTCATGATCATTCTCTTCCTATTCTCGGACTTTTCTACTATAATTTACCTATAATTAAAAATTTCATGGATAAGTTAGTGAATTGAAGAAATTCAAAGCTAAATTAAATGTCAATAATCAAAACCAACAACTTATTCCTTAACTTTCCCCTTTCGCCAGCAATTAACCAAAATCTTTCCTAAAAACCTTCTTAAACTTCGTAATGAATAATTCTAAGGCTTAATAATCAAATATAAGTTAGTACATATGAATTCATTAACTTAATGAAGATAAATGGAGAGTTTATGTTATATTTCTCCCTAAATCGCCTTTCCTTTGATCCAAATTGAGTTTTTGAGAAATTAACTATTTTACGAAATATTTCATTAAAAGTGTAATTTTCACATTTGGCAGTACTAGACCTCTATAGTTGTAGTCATTGCTATAGCAGTCATTGACCATCTTTGACCACTATTATAGAGAGAATTATTAAACTATTGAGTTTAACATTATATAGGTGTTGATGGGATAGAATGACCTTCTTAACCAAAAAATCCCAATTTGTTTAACACACCTTAAACCTTGAAGATTACAAATAATGCCTTTTTCACCGAGATCTATTCTGGGGGTTCTACGTGGCAAAATTTAATTTTACAAATTTCTACAAGTTCCTTATCATCTTAGATAATTATAAATGAAGACAAAAACACTACTCCAATCTAAATTATTCTCAAAATTCTCTAGGCCATACCTTACTCCAAAATTGATCAAAACTAGTCTAGTCTGAAATTCATAACTTCTAAACAAGGAAGAAATTGACATAAGATTTTAAAAGTAGGATTCATACATAAAAATAGAGAGAGTCATTGAACCTTGAGTGGATTGGGCTTATCAATTTACTTGTTATATATGTTGGTCCTTGACTTATTTGTTTATGTGTTTTATATGTTGGTTCCTTGAATAGATCGAGCTTATCGATTAAAATGTTATGTTTGTTGGCTCCTTAAGTGGATCGTGCTTATCTGCTTACTTGTTATAGTTTTTGGTTCCTTGAGTTAGGATGAGTATATCCTTTCACCTGATATATATATATATACACTATTTTCTTGAAAGAATGGGGTTATACTTACTAACTTATTGAGTCAAATTGGATTATTACATGGTCGAGCTAAACTTCAAATCAATGGCATACTTCTTTATTGTCTATCTATTTATTTTTGAAATTATTAGTATTATTTACACATGGTTGATGTTGGTAGTATATGTATTGACCTAAGTTATTGCCTAATTGACTTGTATTTGATTATGATTTATGGTTGTTAAAAAGGTGAGGTGTTCTTATTGGATATAAGTTACTTGAAAGAAGTTTATGTTCATTGATATGCCGGTTTATATTATTAAGATTGGATAGGTGGGTGTTGCTATTTTGATACTTAATTTATCATTAACTTAAATAAATCCCTAGCTTCTTTGGTGCTAATGCATAACTAGAATATCAAAACAATGTTATGAAAATACTGGGAACTTAATGGTGTTACTATTTTGATACTTAATTTATCATTAAGTTAAATGAATCCCTAACTTCATTGGTGCTAATGCATAACTAGTATATCAAAACAATGTTAAAGAAATATTGGGAACTTAATCGTTGTAGTCCTAGCTCATTTGTGAATTGATTGCACTCATATTTAACCTAGGCCAGAGATGTGAAGGCTGGTGCATTTAGTGGAAATTGGGAGTTTCTTACATTAAGTGATCGCATGAACTATAGACCAAGATAGTTAAAATGTCACATAATATGTACATGATTTATGTTGAATTTCTATATTATTTGATTATGTGTTTTTACCTTGGTCGAGTGATGATGTCAACCTGTACATGTTGTTTGTAATGATTCTACACTTGCTATATTGTTTTTGAGGTATAGTCTAGTTGCAAGATTAGCTGATGTTTCTATGTTAAAATAAATAGCGATCTATAATAGCTTTTACTCCATTAATTTCTATCATGGGATTTGTGTCTTCGGTTATGCCTTTTACAATTAAAAGCTCTAGTACGTGTCTAGACCAGGTACTCAAGAAAGGTGTTTTTGTTATTTGAGAATGATGGTATTTTTATTAGATTTTGAAGTCTTCAATCAAATTTAGTTATAGTTTCTACATGTATTTTGAAAAGGGTGGTAAGGGTTCTACTAAATAGGTTTATTATGGTAGGTTCCCTCATGATTCAGTTAATTAGGTCGTAACACTTTTAGAGTTTAAAGATAATCCTTCTTCTTATTTTGTCATGATAGAATAAAGGTGGTAAGGGTTCTACTTTATAGGTACAACAGGGTAGGTGTCCTCATAATTCGGTTAATTGGGTCATAACACTTTTAGAGTTGAAGTTGATCCTCCTACTTATGTTATCATGATAGTCTTATTTTGTACATTCTGAGATTATGATATATATTTTGACACTTTCTTGTACTTTTTTGTCATAGAGGCTCTTTTACTGACCTTACCAACTCTAGGGAGATTCATTTTTTCATTTATCCTTTTACCTCTCTTGTATAGCATGCGTGTACACGCACACACACATATATATAGCGAGCAATGCTTTTGGCTTTCCTCCCAGTGGATTAACATAGGTGTCATAGCAACATGGTGTCCGACAATAAAGGCTTATAAGAAATACATAAAATAAAAGAAAAAATCTCTACTAAAATTCTCATGGTTGTATTTTGTTTACACAAATTGATTTACATTCATGTTTTTCTTTTATGAAATAGGCTTTGAAAGCTTAAACTCCATACGAGATAAAATTAATAGTAAAAATATATCTAAATAAAAAATACAAAAAAATAAATTTGTTCATAAAAATTTATATATCGTATATATAATTATAAAGTTGAGTATAGAGTTTGCCGATTTAATCATGGATAGTTAGAGTTTGTAAGAACTTCATGAGTTCCATTGGCTTGCTTCTTCCAGTATCATTAGCATTATTTTCACTATGGTCTTCAATTCTAGTGTTACTGGATACCTCCTTATGTGGCACCTCCATATTAGTTACTTTATGTCCCTTTTCAATTTCATTTTTGCCTTATGTCGATTTTCCAATATAGGAAAGATTTTTGACAAATCAAATATAATAACTCTAAAATGTATCGATATCGATACGTTAACCGAGTAGCTATTTTCAATAAAAATAATGGCCGAAAGGCTATTTTGATTTAGAAAAGGGTTATTTTTTGTATAAAATATTTAACTCAATGGACATTTTGCATAATTTTTCCTATATTAAAACACAGGAAAGGAAGTGTTAGTTACCATTTTGGAGTTGCCACTTGTTTGGTCATTTCCTGATAAAGTAGTAAAAATATGGGCTTTGAGCCCATGTTTTATTCGTAGGCCGCTAATCGTCCTTCTTAAATTGGATTAAGTTTATAGTTGATACTATCAAATATTTTAAATATTTCAAAATATGTCTTAATCAAATCAAATCCAAAAAAGGTATAAATTTATTTGATCCAGTTAGTGTCATTTCCTAAATGAGCGTGAGTGAAACGAACACTAACTCTCTATGGGAGAACCATCTAACCCATACTCCAACCTAATAAATTAGAAAATTTAAGATGATATTTTACAAAACTATCTCTACTAATTAATAATTCCAAAACTAATCAAATATAGGCTCCAAAAGATCAACTGTCTATTACAATCCCCAAGACTCAAAAATTATCGTACCAGAATTCTATAACTAAATTGTGTCGAAGATAATATCAAAGCTTACAAAATAATAAGAATAGTCTTATTTTCTTGAAGAAGAACAAGAACCAATATGAATATCCATGGTAGCCTAAAGATGAAGTGCTCACCCTTGGATCAAATAAAATATCTGTGCCAGAGATGTGATCAAATCCGAGCCTCTGAATGCAGTCTGCACTCAACAAAAAAAATTATTTAGTAGTATTAGTACATATCACTATGCATTGAATGGTATTGGCCAAACCAATTTAGAATCATGTATACAACATAAACAAAAATAAAAAGTAGATAGGACATTCAAGACATAACAAGTAATTCAATGAGTAAATAAGTACATTCATAATAGGCCACAATTATCACAACCAAATCATATAACCATCAATAATATCAACCATGTCATAAATAAAAAAAAATTCAAAAATCATGACATAACAGGAACCTATATCCCTTCAAACTCACAAGTATGATATCATTACTCTCATGATAATCAAAATACACCAAATAACTTATATCAAACCCTAGTATAGACACATATGCTTAGGGGTTTTCTTATGACCATCTATTAATAAGATATAGGATACCAGCTACCTCTATGTACCATACAACATGGTCTCTAACCCTCTCCAACAACAATCAATATAAATATCTTTACCAATGTAGTACTTGACCCTCCATAAAAATAATAGATATTCCCAATTTCACTATCACTTAGGATATAACACAATTGTGATAACCCATTTCATCATTAATAAAAATAACTTTGATAAAGGCATAAGAACCTTATTTTTCATAGATTAAAGGATCAATTTATTACTATGAGAGTGCATTACACATGAACTATGGTCATATAATACCCCAACATAATGTAAAGTTGGATGTATTCATATCGATTGAGTTTTGAGCTAAGTTTAAGCTAGAGTCCATAGAGAGAGTTATGGGTCCCAATACCTACTAAATGAAAGATCATTGGGTCTTCTTTCTAACTATTCTAACCGCTTATTAATCTGCTTCTAGGGAAAATACTATGGCCTTTTTGTTGAGACTATTTGAGTTGAAAAGTTGGCCACGATAGCGACACCACTGCAATAATAATCAGGCTACTATGTGATAAATGGACAGTGCTATAGTGGTATTTTTTACATTTTGGAGTTTTTAAACCAAAAAGATAATCCCAAATCCCTAACGAGCAATTTTCCATGTCCTTGGATCAATATTCTTTGTTGAGGTAAATTATTCCTTCTTCTTCTTCGTCTTTCAATCTAATAACATCTTACAAATATTATAATGATCTTTAATCATCAAAGTCTTGAGGATTAGAACCCTACGTTCATAAGATTTTGGAGAAATCCAATAGTTAGGGTGATATCACCTATAATTACTTACAAATTTCTAACTAACAATTCCTAACATAGATTAGTGATTCTAAAATATAAATTGATGGTTGATTATCTTTAATTCTTTTGAAATGGAATATTTAACTTTAAAACTCCATTAATGGATATGGGTTGATTATTACAGAACTAGTTAACAATTAATTGGCCTTGGGTAGTAATTTGAACCATGAACAAGGATATAATTAGTGGCTTGAATTAACAAAGTAATTATTCAAAAAACAATTAATTAATTACTTTTATCATCATTAATCTATAGAGGATTTAAATAATTGAGGCATGAAGAAAATGAATTAGAAACCTTCACAAGGCTTTCTTATTGCAAGATCTTTAGTCAAGATTTTTCAGGCCAATAACTAGAGTTGATGGGAAATTTCATGTTTAAGAATAGGGGCATGGATTTTGAATTGATAAAAAATGGAATAATTGAAAGGTATTGTGTTTTGTATGGATCCCTTGATGCGTGTTCATATTTTCTTACTTTCTTGATGATTTACAAGTTTAATATGTTAGTGTGGGTAGCAACCGAGGAATTAGGTCAACGTGTAATCTATACACCTAGCCTTTAATACCTTAAAAGCGGTCAATTAAATATTATGTGTGTTTGGAGTATGAGATATTCTTATTGGAAGATAGTTGGGAGAATTGATATTTATAAGAGATGTGATGTTATAAATTATGAACCTAAAGTCAAATTTGGCTATGTTTAACAAAGGAAAATTTGTAAAGGTGCATGACTCAAGCTAGAATTCAAAGTTGAATAAAGATGAATAATCAGATAAAAGGGATAGTTTCTCAAATATAATGATGATTTACTTGTAAAGGTTACAAGTTAGTAACTAAATTTACCAATTTTTATAGAAAGAGGGTTATATTAGTGAATGACATAGGTATGTTGAATTATAATGTCTATATTAATCTTTGTGGAATGTGTACTTCTAAAATGTGTAATTGATTTATTGGTCTACAAAGAGATTTTTTGTTATTGACTGGGTTTGATAGTTCTCATTGAATATGGGGCGACTGCATACTTCTGATTCCATGTGTTAGTAGATATTCATTGTTTACCTAGAATGATGTACTAGTTAATAAGTGAGTACAAGTTTGGGATGGCCATAATGAGATAGGTAAAGAGAGACCTTCTTTTATATATAAGTGTGTTGATTTGCTCATTTTGTGATTACACTTGTTTATGGTATTGTTTGTTATGGTGAGATGAACCAATAAAGTTTTAACATCACGAAGTTAGTGGATTTTAAGGGCAAAAGGATATGGTAACGACCCAAAATCACCTCTCGAAATGTCACACGGTGCTTAGGGCTACAAGTAGCCCCAAGCTAACCCTTTGAGCCTATCACTTCTCATAAGAACTCATTCAAGAAAAAATATACAAAACACTGGCACTGTTATATCAAATGAAAGGAAATACGAAGGTAAAACTAGGTCCAAATGACCACAATACTAGAAATCTCAACATAAACATAGTCTGATAACAAATCTGACAAAGCCTCTAGTACTCCATAAACTCGAGAGACGTTGGGACAGGTCCACACCAGACTCAAACTGAACTGAAAGTAATAACATAAACACTCGATTACTAAAATTTCTGAAGGTGGGTCCTCAAAACATGATGACTCACCACTGTTGAAATGTAGACGAAGGTACTCGAGAATCACTGACGAGGCTGGGACTGAGTACCTGAACATATATTATAAGATAATGTAGCACATAGACGCATATGTGGATCAGCACTTGGGAATGTACTGAGTATATGGGGGTGTATGCATTTACATAAAACAATATCAATACTCTTTAATCAAATCATGCATGTAAATAGGAATGACTCACATGTCTTGAATAAGTGTAAAATGTAAAGCTCATAAATCATGTAGAATGAAGCATGTTACACAAATTTTGTGAGTCATTATACATGGGATTTAAAAATTTGTGCACTCCTCTTAATATCATTACTCATAGGATGAAGGAAGCTTTAAACAATACTTTCAACTCATGCATATGTCTCGTGGAGAGTAAAACTTCTTTAATTTCTCAAGAACTTATAACTCTTTTGAACTCAAAAACTTGGAACTCGGAATCATATGACTTTGGTTTAAAAACAAATGATCAACTATTACGAGTAGAGAAAACTACTTCCTTCTTTGGAAAATACTCAAAAGCAATTCATTCACTTTAGAAAATATCTCATCTCAAAGCTTTAGGAAAATATTCTATCTTAATGGAAAATACCTTAGTTTAGGGAGGTTCTCTTAACCGACATAAACCATGTGAGCCTCATGGAGTCTAACGTCTTGTCCTCCTAAGGAAGAAACATCACATTGGGGAGAGGAATCATACTCTTTCCAAGGAGTACAGCCTCAACTCAGTGATCAATTATCTCGGCCTCAGGCCCAATTATCTCAGCCTCAGGCCTAAAATCACAAACCTATGGTGTCACGTAGTTCTGGGGTAAGAAATCGTGGTAACTTACCCAACTCGGTGCTAAATACTACTCTTTTTAGTTTATCTCGCTCATCTCATGGAAATCCACTTTTAAAATAATCTCATGGTTCATGAGAACCCAACAATAAAATGTATAATCTGATGTGGTAGAGTGGATTTCAAAACTCTTTGACCATTACGTCAAAACATTTCTCATTAATCTCAAAATACTCAAATTATGGGTGCTTATAACACAATGGTTCATGAAATTGCAAGTCTCAGGTAGGGCTTAATGACCCATAATTTAATCTCAAGTTAAAACTCATCATAATGCATAATAGATAGCATATAGATTCATAATCCATGTAGAAATATGGAAGTTACAGCAATTTGTCTCAGAGTATCAACATACTCATATACTTCAATTTCTAGAACGTTAAAACTCTAAAATTCTCAAGGAGTAGCAACGTAGGGTATAAACCCAGCTTCAATTTCTTAAGTAAACATGCAAAATCATGCTATTTGACTTTCAATTCATGGGAAACATAAAGATATTGCAATCAATAACATTGGGTGAAAAACCCTAATTTAATATCATGTAAAATCTCATAGATTGCAGAAAATTATAGTTTAAATAAGCTTTTGGGAAAGGATTACCCTTGTTCAAAACCTCACATACCTTAGATTATGAAATTGGATGAATAAGCTTGCTTCAAACTCTTTTTATTACTCTAGAGAGAGGGTTATTACAACCCTCAAACTTGGGAAGTTTAATCTCAGCTCAATTTGTAGAATCTATGGTGAGTTCTTGGATTTCTTAGAGAAGAGTTTTAGATTTGATCTTGAGGGAGAAACCCTAGGTCTCTTGTGTTTAGGATGATGAATGAAGTCATTTGCATCATTTGAAATATATATGGATTATAAAAGAGTGGAAAAGACCAAAAAGCCCCTTTTAAAAACAACTTAAAATACTGAACGGGGGCTGCGACGGTCGAAGCGATGTTCCGTCGCTAGCCTGGTGGTTCATCAGATAGTCCATCATACGTCAATTAGAAAACGAACACACTACCTCGATGTGACAATCTTAGTGATGATCCGTTGCAAACTCGATGGTCCATCAGATTGTCCATCACACGTTGACTAGGATGAGGCCACACTGCCTCAGCGGCGACAGTCTCAACAATGGTTCGTCGAAGTCTTGACGGTCCATCGTCCTGGCTGTCGAACTTGGGCTAAAAAAGGGATTTAATACATTGGTTGCAATGGTTTACGAGACAGTCCATCGCACACTCGACGGACCGTCAACCTGTTCGTCGCACCTGGGCGGTTCTGACAACTCTTGGTAATACGACCATAACTTCCCACCCCAATGCCGGATTTGGACGAAATTGGTATCGTTGGAAAGCTAACTCAATTTTCTACCATATAGAAAATCATTTTTAGGAAAATTCAACAATATTAAAACACTAATCACTTGGAAAGTCTCTTCTCAATCTTTTAGGGATGGAATTACACTTCACTTGACACGCTCAAGGCTCAAACTATAAGAGTGCTTTACGGGGTCTTAAAATATATCCCCCTTGGAAACATTCATCCTTGAATGTCACTAATTAGACTAGGAACACAGGAAAACAGAGTACACATAGCTGAAGCAAGTTGCTAAAAGGGCTCATAATCTCTCTAAACTCTTGAATACCTCAGAAATTGCAAGAACTCATGCAAGAATAGATATATAGCTGAACTTTAGATTACAAAGGATAAATCAAGGAAGAATAATACCTT
The DNA here is from genome assembly GCF_002878395.1 of Capsicum annuum. Lineage (NCBI taxonomy): Eukaryota > Viridiplantae > Streptophyta > Magnoliopsida > Solanales > Solanaceae > Capsicum > Capsicum annuum. The sequence continues at coordinate 158,098,429 of NC_061113.1, forward strand.
CGAATCGATCTGAACTCACGAAAAAGAGGTATGGGTACCTGGCTTGCTATCAGCTTCTGCATCCGAAGTAGCACCCTCAACTGATTGGTTCCGCCACAACACTTTGACCAAGGGAACCTCTTTGTTCTTCAGTCTATGGATTTGAAAATCTAGGATCTCAATAGGAATCTCATCAAAGGAAAGACTGTTCTGAATATCAACACTCTCTGAAGGGTCTACAACAACGGAATCACCAATATGCTTCTTAAGCATGGAGACATGAAACACAGGATGAACGACTGATGACTCCGCAGGCAACTCAACCTCATAGGTTACTTTCCCAACACGGCTCAAAACTTTATATGGGCCAACATAATAGGGACTCAGCTTTCCCTTCTTACTAAACCACTTCACCCCTTTCTTGGGTAAAATCATCAAGTATACCAAATCACCCATTTCAAACTTAAGATCTCTTCTCCTCACATCGGCATAAGACTTTTGATGACTTTAGGCTATCTTCGATCTCTCCCTAATAAACTTAACTTTCTCCATAGCATCAAACACTGCATTATGCTTAATCACAACAGCTTTACCCACTTCAAACTAATCTATGGGTGATCTACACCTCCTACCATACAAGGCCTCAAATGGTGCCATCCCGATGCTAGAATGGTAACTATTGTTATAGGAGAACTCTATCAATAGCAAATGCTCATCCCAACTACCTTTGAAATCAAGAGTACACGCCCTCAAGATATCTTCTAGAGTTTGAATAGTCCTCTCAGCCTGAGCATCTGTCTGTGGATGGAAAGCAGAACTCAAAAGAACTTGGGTACCAAGACCCTGTTGAAACGCCCTCTAAAATTAAGAAGTAAATTGAGTACTCCTATCTAAAATAATAGACGAGGGAACTCTGTGCAACCTAACTAACTCCGGAATATAGAATCTAGCATAATCCTCCGCTATATAAGATGTATGCATGGGCAAGAAGTGCGCGGACTTAGTCAGCCTATCTACAACAACCCAAATAAAATTATGATGATGACGCAAAAGAGGTAACCCGATCATGAAATCCATATTAACCACCTCCTATTTCCAAGTGGGTATACAAAACTCTTGCATCACACCACCGGGTCTTTGGTGCTCTACCTTAACCTATTGGCACGTTGCACACTTCACTACAACCTTAGCTATATCCTTCTTTATACCATTCCACCAATATATTTCCCACAAGTCATGGTACATCTTCGTAGTACGGCTTTTATCTTTTGGGGATCAACTCTAATACCTTCAGATGAAAAAATATGACCCAAAAAGGCTACAAACCTTAGCCAAAATTCACACTTACAGAATTTTGCAAACAACTGGTGACCTCTAAGAGTTTGCAAAATAATTCTAAGGTGATCTGGATGGTTATTCTCAGTATGGGAGTACACAAGGATATCATCTATGAACACAATGACAAACATATCAACATATTTCTTGAACACTCAATTCATAAGGTTCATAAAGGCTGTTGGGGCATTGGTTAGCCCAAAAGACATGACTAGAAACTCAAAATAACCATAGCGAGTTCGAAAGGTTGTCTTCAGAATATCACATTCCCTCACTTTAAGTTGATGATAGCCAGATCTAAGGTCTATTTTAGAGAAATAACTTGCACCTTGCAACTGATCAAACAGGTCATCAATTCTCAGAAGAGGATACTTATTTTTGACTGTGACCTTGTTAAGCTGCTGATAGTTAATGCACATATGCAAAGAACCATCTTTCTTCTGCATGAATAGAACATGTGTGCCCCAAGGAGAAATACTGGGCCTTATGAAACCTTTATCTAATAGATCTTTAAGTCGCTCTTTCAACTCCTTAAGCTCAGCAGGTCCCATATGGTATGGCAGAATAAAAATAGGATGAGTGTTCGAAAGAAGGTCAATCCTAAATTTTATCTCTCTATCGGGATGTACCCCTGGGAGATCTTCCAAAAAAATGTCTGGAAACTCATTAACAATATTGACTGACTGAATAGTTGGAGCCTCAGACTTAGTGTCTTTGACTCTAACTAGATGATAGATGCAACCCTTGGATATTAGCTTTTTGGCTCTGAGAGAGGAGATAAAATGAATCTTGGGATATACTGAACTTCTAGACCACTCTAAAACTGGCTCATCAGGGAACTAAAACTTGGCCACACACAAACGACAATCTATAGATGCATAACAAGAATGAATCCCATCCATACCTAGAATAAGGTAAAAATCCACCAGTCTAACTCTATCAAATCAACAAGTATGAATCTATAAAGAATAGTAACAAGACAATCTCTACACACTTGTTTAGCAACAACTAACTCCCCTACTGGTGTGGAGACTAGGAAACGCTCAGGAATCTTTTTGGGACTCATTTTGAAATTTACAGCCACAAGTAGGGTCACATATGAGAGACTTGACCTGAGGTCCAAAAACACATAAACATCAAAATAATAGATGCGGAGCATACCAGTAATAACATCTGGAGAGTCCTTCTACTCCTGATGGGATGGTAATGCATAGAATCCTTTCTAACGCTGACCGCCAGCAGTGCTAGATGAAGTGCTCTAAACAGGGGCAGGATGAGGGACAAAATTTGGTGTACTAGTAGTAAATTCCTGAGGTCGGTCATGTCTAGTCCCCTGCCTAGCATGCAAACAATCTGTAAGTCTATGGCTCTGCTTTCCACAACCAAAACAACCTCTCAAATCTGCGAAACACTCACCGAGATGATCCCTACCACACTTAGCACAAGAAGGATAACAGGGCCTATAAACAATACTGTTCTGCAACCTAGACATAAGTAACCTACTCTCTTTCTCCTGCCTGTCTTTAGGTACAGGAGCACTAGCTGATGAACGCGCTAGAATAGATGGACGTCTCTAAAACTGAGGGCAGTTTCCTCTATAAAAGTACTCATGCTGCTCAAATCTATCCCTCTTGTTACCCCTCACTCTATCTCTCTCTAATCTTTTTCACCTCTATCTTCTATGTATGTATCATTAACCTAGAAGGATCTATATCTTTATGTAGCATCGCAATCCTACACTCTTTTAATACCAAACAAGAAATACCTATCATGAACTTACTCATACTAGCTCGGGTTTTAAAAATCAAGTCAGGAGCATACTTGGCCAACTAGTTGAACTTTAAGTAGTACTTATTAACAGTCATAGAGCCCTGTCTCAAGTTCATAAACTCCTCAATCTTTGCTTCCCTTATCTCAAGAAGAAATAACTTGTCCAAGAATGTATCTTGGAACACCTGCCAAGTCATACGATCAACATCCTCACCTCTACCCTTCCTCCATGATTCAACCCAGTCATAAGCTATGTCCTTCAAACTGTAAGACAGCAACTCAACACTTTCTTTCTCAGAAACATGTATCACTTGTGTGATCTTTCTCACCTCCTCAAGGTACAACTATGGGTCCTCACTTTCCGTAAACTCATAAAACTCTGGCGGATTCATTCACAAGAAATCATAGATCTTAGAACCAGCTACATCACATCCCTACTGATTTGCAACTGCCGCCTGGTTATTGGCCTGAACATTAGCGGTGACCTTTTGGGCTAACGCCTGAAAGGCCGCCCAAAACATAGCATAAGATGTAGTCTCATTTAAAGGATCAACAGGTAGGGGTTACTCATTATCATTTTCGTGGCCATTCGCTCTTTGAAGAGGTATTTTCTAAAATAGAAGAGCATTAATTATTAGATGAGAGGGATAACTGTAGGCACGATAGAATCTAAAAGAAAGAACTAACTTTTTTCCTAAAATGTCTTGTAGCCTTTTGCTCATAAATGTGGCGTGCTGCACACCGATTATTAGGACTCTACTCAACGCGGCTTGTCAGACTCTCTAGGACTCCTTTAAAACCTTAGGCTCTAATACTAAGTTTGTAACAACCCAAAATTACCTCCCAGGATGTCACACGGTGCTTAAGGCTACAAGTATCCCCAAGCTAAACCTTTGAACCTATCACTTCTCATAATAACTCATTCAAGAAGAAATATATAAAACACTGGTGCTGTTATATAAAATAAATGAAAATACGAAGGTAATACTCGATCTAAACAACCATAACACTGGAAATCTCAACACTACCATAGTCTAATAACTAGTCTAACAAAGCCTATATTACTCTAAAAATTAAAAGACGTTGGGACAGGTCCCCAACTAACTGAAACTGAACTGAAAGTAATAACATAAACACTCAAATACTAAAATTTCTAAAGGTAGGTCCTCGAATCATGAGGACTCACCATTGTAGAAATGTAGATGAACGTACTCAAGAATCACTGACGAGGATAGGAATGAGCACCTGAACCTACATTATAAGATAATTTAGCACATAGACGTATATGTGGATTAGCACTTGGGAATGTACTGTGTAGATGTGGTGTATGCATTTATATAAAACAATATTAATACTCTTTAATCAAATAATGCATGAAAATAAGAATGATTCACATGGCTTGAATAAGTCTAAAATGTAAAGCTCATAAATCATGTAGAATGAAGCATGTAACACAAATCTCATGAGTCATTATACTTGGGCTTTAAAAATTTGTGCTCTCCTCTTATTCTCCTTACTCATAAGATGAAGGAAGCTTTAAACAATACTTTCAACTCATGTATATGTCTCATGGAGAGTAAAAATTCTTTAATTTCTCAAGAACTTCTAACTCTTTTGAACTTAAATACTTAGAACCTGGAATGATATGACTTTAGTTTAAAAGCTAATGATCAACTCTTATTAGTAGAGAATACTACTTCCTTCTTTGTAAAATACTCAAAAGTAATTTGTTCATTTTAGAAAATATCTCATCTCAAAGCTTTAAGGAAAATATTCTATCTCAATGGAAAATACTTTAGTTTAGGGAGATTCCCTTAACCGACATAAACCATTCAAGCTACATGAAGTCCAACGTCTTGTCCTCCTAAGGAAGAAATCTCAAATTGTGTAAAGGCTTCATACTCTTGCCAAGGAGTATAAACTCAACTCAATGATCATTTATCTTGGCCTCGGGCCTAATCATCTCGGTGTCAGGCCCAAAATATAAAACCTACAGTGGCACGTAGTTCTGAGATAAGAAACTGTAGTAACTTACCCAATTCAGTGCTAAATACTACTCCCTTTAGTTTATCTCACTCATCTCATGGAAATCCACTTTCGAAATAATCTTATGGTTCATGAGAACCCAACAATCAAATCTGTAATCTCATGTGGTAAAGTGGATTTCAAAACTCTATGACCATTAGGTCAAAACATTTCTCATTAATCTAAAAATAGTCAAATCATGGGTGCTTATAGAATAATGGTTCATAAAATTACAAGTCTCAAGTAGGGATTAATGTCCTATAATTAAATCTCAAGTTAAAACTCATCATAATGCATAATAGATAGCATATAGATTCATAATCCATGTAGAAATCTTGAAGTTACAACAATTTATCTCAAAGTATCAACATACTCATATACTTCAATTTCTAGAACATTGAAACTCTTGAGTTCTCAAGGAGTAACAACATAGGGTATAAGCCTAGCTTTAATTTCTTAAGAAAACATGCAAATTCATGTTACTTGACTTTTTATTCATGGGAAACATTAAGATATTGAAATCAATAACCATGGGTGAAAACCCCTAATTCAATAACATGTAAAATCTCATAGATTGCAGAAACTTATAGTTTAAATAAGCTTTTGGGGACAAGGGTGAAAGGATTACCCTTGTTCAAAACCCCACATACCTTAGATTATGAATTTAAATAAACAAGATTCTTTAAACTCTTCTTCTTATTCTTGGGGAACTTAAATCTTAACTCAATTTGTAGAATCTATGGTGAGTTCTTGGATTTCTTAGAGAAGGGTTTTAGATTTGATCTTGAGGGATAAACCCTAGCTCTCTTGTTTTTGGAATGATGAATAAAATTATTTGCTTTATTTAGAATATATCTGGTTGATAAAAGAGTGGAAAAGACTAAAAATCCCTTTTAAAAATGACTTAAAATACTGAACGGGGGCCGTGACGGTTCGTCTCTAGCCTGATGGTTCATCGGATCATCCATCGAACGTCGGTTAGATAAATAACATACTTCCTTGATATCATGGTCTCTGTGATGGTCCATCGGAAACTCGATGGTCTATCGGATCGTTTGTCGCATGTTGGACAAGATGAGGCCACACTACCTTAGCGGCGACGGTCTCAGCATTGGTCCATTAAAGTCTTGACGGTACATCATCTTTTCCATCAAACTTGTGCTTCAAAAGGGAGATATTTCCTTGGTTACAACTATATGGGAGATGGTCCATCACACACTCAATAGTCCATTAACCTGTCCGTAGCACCTGGGTGGTTCCGATAACTATCAGTAAAATGGCCATAACTTTCCACCCTGATGCCGAATTTGGATGAAATTAGTATCATTTGAAAGTTAATTCAATTTTCTACACTATAGGAAGTTATTTTCAATAAAATCCAATAAGATTGAAACACTAATAACTTAGGAAGTTTCTAGTTAATCTTTTAAAGCCAAAATTATGCTTCACTTGACACGCTCAAGGCTCAAACTACAAGGTATCTTTATGGGGTCTTACTGATATAAACGTTAAAATTAGGGTGGTATTACACTTAGTTTGGGATATGGTGGAAGATACTAATTGCTTGGGATTGCTTAAACTAATATTTGAATCAAGATATTCATTATGGTACATGGACTAGGATCTTCCCCTGTTGGTTACTAAGGGTATTTTTTAATCCTCATATGTATGTAAATTATGATTATAAGAATTTGATGGTTCCTTGAGTGAACGAGTTATATTGATGATATATTATGATTTCATGTATGGTCTGTCTTTTTTATGAGATATCATGGTTCGTTCAGTTGACTGGTTATGTTAATTATTGTGATTGTGCGTTGTACCAAAGTGTGATTATAAGGTATATCCTGGATTATGTATAAATATTATTATCATATGTATATAATTATATATGTGATGTATATTATAATGTCACTTCTTACTAAGTTTTAGATGTTACTATTATCTTAGTTGTTGTAATTAGGATGGTTAATGGTAGTATAATAGATAGTAAGTGTTTTCACAGAAAAGGATTAATGAGAAATAGAGGTACATGGTTGTTGTAACAAGGTGAGTGCTTAAAAGATATGGGTTAGGTTGATTAATGGTATTGTGCCAGTTAGTCATGCTCTGAGGTTAAATTCATAATTCTTTAATAGAGTTAAGGTGGTAATGTTGGAAGTTGAATTAAGTTAAGTATGTTAATTTATTAAACTTGTTTTCTTATCATCATACATTCATATTTTTTATACATTTTTATATTTCTCTGAACCTAGTCGACTGATGATACCTACTAGTATATATGGGTCTACTGATATTACCCTCTTTATATCTCTATTTAGGGATATATACATAAGGAAAATTAATTAGAGTTTATATATGTACAATGGTTAAAACTCTTAAACACCTTATATTATCTTACTCATACATGGATGTTGTGCCATAGGTCCTTCTTCCATTTGTTTGATAGAAACAATTATTATATTTTCTAACATAATTATAAAATCAATGTATTTTGATCATAAAATCTTTTTACTTATGAAATTATGTAATTTGATATTGGTTAAATTATGTTTTGCATTAATTAAATGAACACCTGTAAACATTCTCCTATCTAGGATAGAGTTTGGTAGGTGCATGTAAAATCCATAATTTGGGTCGTAAGAAGATGATATTAGGTCCCAAGTTACCTGTCTCCTAGTACATGAGAAAATATTAAGTGGAGTACTACATATTGGTGTGTTGACATCCATACTTAATCATTAGGAGGCTACGAGTCGTCTATGAATCTATCTTACTTATTCTCTCCTATCATGCTTTTTTGTGTTGTCTCCTCGAGTTATGTTTGATTGATAACTATCATATTCCAATTTGTATTGTAATAATCTCAATTGGGATTAATTGGTCCCAATTGGTATCTTGCTAATGTTTAAAAGTTTAGAGTGGTGTTAATGTAATTAGTAAAGGTTAATAAGACGTGTAGGACTTGTATACTAGTGTTGTAAATTATGTTCAGAATATGCGTGCACCTTTTATGTGGTTATGTTGCTTGATGGAATAAATATTATCATTTTTGGGTAGTTGATAAGTGTAACTCTTTATTTAATTGAACGATTATACTTACGAGAAAAATACTTCAGTTTTAAATTTTTTTATTGTATTATGATAGAATGATACCTATATTCCTTACAAGGATTATTATTTCATTGACTATATTATGGCTTTACTATATGATAGTTGAATTCCTCAAGTGTAACTAACCATTATGAGTGACATGAGATTAGCTGTCATATGGAATATCTGTGAATTATAAATGGTGGGTAATTTCGATAGGTGTCTTTATTTTTTTGATTTTGAGGTATTTTATCATTCTTTGATTGTGAGCTATGTATTGATTTTTATGATTAGAGGAATGACATCTCTTATTTGAGGTATATCTCAATTTCTAATTGGTCTTTAACAATATTCATAAAATCCTTGTGTTGTCTAAACTTTCATAAATATAGTAGGGATCCTTGTATGGTCTGACCTTTGGTAGTTGTATTTAGGAATATTGGGCTATTGACTAATCCTGGTGAAAATAATCCAAGTAATAAGTTGACTTGATAATGATGCCTTAATAAGCAGTTGGTTAAACTAAGATAAATTTACTTATTTAACAACCTTCGTGACTTGAACGTAAGGTGAGTTGTGTAGTTGATGTCACTAATAAAAGGTAAATTAACTAGGTATATAAAATTAGCTGTTTTTATAATATGATAAGGGAAGATGATACTAATAATTTTACTTGATATTGGTAAGTTGAATTGTAACTATGTCATTGACAAATATGTTGCCTATTTGGTTCGTGACTTAAATGTTTTTAGAAGGGTATAGGCATTGATGTCTTAAAAGTAGACTAACCATTTGTACAAAATACACTGTGGCTATAAATGAATCAAATTGGTTAAGTTTTAATGATGTGAATAAAGTGATAGTTGGATAATGTTCATAGGCTTAATGAGGACACATGTCTACTCGATAGGTTTTTTATATGTGTATTATGATTTGACATTACATATACGCTTATTCCATAGGAATAATTATTGGTTAATAGTATCTCTCGAATGTGGTATAGTAAAGTTAATAACGTGGGTGGAATAAGCTATCCTAGTTTTGGATAATGGTCCTTAGTGTAGGGTTGATCAATGGAGTAGAGTAATTAGATGTGTTTTGGCATATTTCTATCCCTCTAATTATTACATGATAATACTTGGTGAGTATTGCTCTTTGAGTGCTTGAGGTATATTGGGGATCAAATAGACTTAATTATGTTGTGGTAGCAAATTTATGTGTTAATGAAAAACCCATTGTGGTGTGTTGGTGATGTTGTATTAGCTAAAGCATTGGTTAGGGTGTAGGAACCCACACCCAACTAAATTTTTTCATAGAATAGGAATAACAGACCTCGAAGTAGTGTAGTTTTGATAGCAAATCTAGTGGTTAGTGGATTTGTCTTTAATAGTGGATCGTGGTGTTTTTATTGGTGGAATTTAGTGATTAATGTGTTAGGGGATGAGCTTGTGAAGTCGTAGAAACTTCTGGTGCATAAAATGAGTTGGTAAAACTCCGCTTATAGTGAAAATAATGAAAAGGCTAGTTTCTAATGTTGAAATTGAAAAATTGTATTCTGAAATGGATTGAGCTGGGACTGAGTCTTGAGCTACTAGTTTGGGCTCAATGCAGCATTAGAAGTGTCACTGCAACAGTGAATCTCCAATAGCAGAAGTGTCACAGTAGCAATAATCAATTTGGCCTTGGAGCCACTATAGTGGTAGATCCTCCACTACAACATTGTCGCTAGAACGACAAAAGTAATGTTGCAGCGGCCAAAGCAGAGTTTTCTATGTTAAATTAGAAACCATTGTTTTTAATTCCCTATTATTTCCTTTTTAGCCCTAAACTTATACTACTTGTAATATTCCGTGGTGTTCCAAAGAGTTTAGATAAGCCATTATATAAATATAATTACGAACATATCCTTAGCTTGTAGTAATGATGCTTTGTGGCATGAGCTTAGCGGTTGGTGGTGTATAGGATGGTTGGGAGTTTTTTTGGTGTTATTGATAGGACATAAGTTTGGTAAGTTCCATCAAATTGTTTTAGAAGTAAATAAAGGTTGCATTAATTTCTTAACCATTGTGTACGCTAAATTCCATGAAATGTGCTAAATACTCTGCTTTTTATTAATGTCTGTTCGTAGTTGAATTGTGGATAAATTAGAATCTATTGTAATGACCTATTTTGTTGTTATAGAAAATATCTATGATAAAAGCGTAAGAACCACATTCGTCATAGGTTATAGGATCAACTCTAGAGTATAAGAGTGCATTGGACATGAACTAAGGTCATACAATACCCCTAGCACAAACTTAAGTTTGAAATGTTCTTATGGATTGAGTTCCAAGCTAAGTTTAAACTAGGGTCAACTTCAAACGAGTAAAACTCCTAGAATATAAAGAGTTCTTGTAATACCCCGAGTCTGTACCCCAGATGCTACACTACCCCAGATGCTACACGATGCTAGTGACCCCGAAAGACTACCAGCTAACTCATGACTGGTACCTTCTGTGAGCACTGAACATTAGTAACATCGTAATAATAATTAACTGAAATAAATGCAGAAGTAAGGGTTATAAACGCCATAAGGTGTGTAACTGAAACAAATACTGTGTACTCAAATATGAATACTAAAATATCTATCTAAAATACTCTAGTCTGAAAGCCTCTAACTTACTGAGTTTGGAGTTGATAGGACAAGCCCCCAACTAACTCCGACTACTGCATACTGAAATATTTAAATAATATAATAACTTTGTCCTCAAACTATGAGGACTCACCACTAAGCCTGCTGCTGATAGAGTAGGTTTCTAAGTATGTTTAGGAGCCCATACATCTGAAACTATGATATAAAACATCATAAAGAAAAAGAAAGTTATGTGTTAGTACTTTAAATATACTGGTATGCTAAGTGAGGTAGGCTGATATGCATGGGTTCATATGATTGAACAAATAACTAACTGGGTAGCATGATAACCGAATACATGCATGAATAGATAAACTGTAACTGAGAACATATCAATACTGGATGCTGAATTCTGAATACTAATTAACTGATATCTGATTTTACTGATAATGTAATACTGATAACTGAATGACTATTTTCTTACAGTCCTAATTTTGTAGAACAGAAAAATACTGAGTTCCATACTGAGTTGTGTGACTATGTCTGATAGTCCTGATTATGTAGAACTAGACAGAGTTCTACACTGAGACTAAAACTGAAACTGTGGGAGATAATCATCTAACTGACATGGCCCAAATAAGATAACTGGGGTCCTACCTATAACCCTAGTTAGAAGGGTGTCAGTACCATGCCATGGGTAAAGACAACTAAAGAGTCACCCTCATCTAGTAGGTGTCCTGAATGAGAATGGTGGTACCCTCAACAAGAAGGTAAGAATAGTCATCAACCCTTCACTGGCAGGTTGATGTCTCCACCTACGCTGGCTATGTAGTTCTAGAATGCAAGGACTGCTTCTAAGGATCACACCTTCTACTGGTAGGTGAGTCCCCATCCTTGGTTTCATTCGGTGCTAAATCCTACTCCCAACTGAATAGACACTGAACTGATTTCTAAACTGTGCAAGGCTTGACTAAACTGTTACTGATCATGCTGTCTATCTGAGCTAAACTGAGTTCACTGGGTTTCGTTATCTGATGGTGTACTACTGAGTTTCGTTAGATGATTGAGTTTACTGAGTTCTGAACTAAATACTACTAAGTTATGTTCTGAACTGAACACTACTAAGTTCTAGACTAAATACTGAACTGGGACTAATTACTGTGGTACTACTAATCATGACTCTACTGAGACGATTCTATAACTACTATAACTCTAGGCAAGTATCTAGATTTTTTAGGTATTGAATACCCCTAGGATTCGATAGCATTAAAAGTAAAACACTGCATGACTTTAGTAGCACAATAGTACTTGTTTACTAATAATGCATTTATTTAGACATTTTGTCCAACACTAGATATACATGGGCTTGTGTATGATTGAAATTACATAATAACATTCTTACTTGCACTAGTCAATTCATATAAGCATTTTTTCAAACACTTGGGAGGCATGGGCATTTCACATATCAATTAACATGTAATACTATAACAGATACTACATTCACTTGCAATTCAAGAGTTCAACATGAAGTTCACATAGTTCTATCCACATCTAACTAGTTTTCATGAAACTTGTGATAAATTATAGAATTGAAAACCCATTCAACAGCATAGTCAAGATTACATTCAAATCCAACGTAAAATCTATGAGATCAATTAACTTGTAGTTTAAAAGAGTTTCTTAAACTCTAGGGTGGAAGTAAACCCTTGGATGAACACTTCACATTCCTTGGTATTCAAATTTGTGAAGATTGGTGGAGTGTTCTTAAAGTTTGATCTTGAAATAAAAGGCCCTAGCATTTGTTCTTGAGAGAAATTTGAGAGAAAGTGAATGTTTTTGCCCTAGGAATGACTTAACCTTGTGTTTTTGGGGATGAATAGGGATGGGAAAAGACCCCATAACACTTCAAGATGCGGGCTTTTAATAACTGAAAACGTGTCTAGTGACGCGCAGTCCGATGCATTGCATTGATGGGATCGATGCTATGGACGACGCATTGCATCGAATCTATATCGAATTGCTGGAATAAGAGCTGGGGAAAACATTTATCGATGCCATAGTCGATGAGGCGCATCGAGATCATGTCGATCCAATGGTTTGAACTCCCAAACTTTATTCAAATGAGGTCTAAAAAATTTAAAACTTGTTCGGGGACTTGGTCCAACCAAAAAAATCAACACTTTAAGGTCATAAGGGTCGAGAAATAGGATTTCCAACTTATAAGGCTAAAATAGATACTAAGTGTAAACACTTAGCTAAGATTTCTAAGTTTGAGACCTCTTTTCAAGCTTTAACGGACTAAGTTAAGCTTAGAATTTTGCGGGGTCTTACAATATCTCCCCCTTGGGAACGTTTATCCTCGAATAAAACTTACTAAGCTAAATATGCTAATAGACTAAACATACGTGTTGGGCATGTATTACTAAAGCATGACTAAATTCTAAGGACATGATACATGACTGAGCTATTTTGTAAAGATATGCATGATATGAGAATGCTATGCAACTGAATGGATATCTAACTCATAAAGGAAAGATAAATATGGAACAAAGTAAATTCAAGGAAAACTGTTACCTTGAGCTGAGTCTAAGTTTGCATAGAAGAGGCGAGGATACTTGGTCCACATATCTACTTCTGCTTCCTAAGTAGCTCCCTTAATGGACTTATTCTGCCAAAGAACTTTAATTAGAGGGACTTTTTTTCTCCTCAGTCTGCAAATCTGATAATCGAGTATTTTGACTGGAACCTCTTTGCAAAAGAGATTGTTCTAAACATCTACACCCTCTATAGGGAATACAACTGCTGGTTCACCTATGAATTTCTTTAGCAAAGAGACATGAAACACTGGATACTCTGAAGCTTTCTGAAATAGTTAAGAATTTGGTAAGGAATGACATATTGGGGACTGAGCTTCCCCTTCTTGCCAAACCTCTTTACTCCTTCATAGAAGAGGTTTTCAAATACACATAGTCGCCAATCTCAGACTTAAGATCCTTTCTTTGCACATCTGCATACGATTTATGTTGGCTTTGAGTTTTCTTAAGCCTTTCCCTGATAAACTGAACCTTTTCTAAGGTATCAAATACCAAGTTAGGACCTACCACTATCATCTCACCAACTTCAAACAAGCTAATTGGATATCTACATCTCCTCTCATAAGGCACCTCAAACGGAGCCATCTGAATGCTTGAATGGTAACTATATTTATATGCAAAGTCGATCAAAGGAACGTAGTCATCCCAACTACCCTTAAAGTTAATGTCACACGCCCTTAACATAGCTTTCAAATTCTAAATTGTCCTTTTTACTTGACTATCTATCTGAGAGTGGAAGGTTGTACTGATATGAACTTACGTACCAAGACCCTTTTGAATGGCTGTCCAAAAGTGAAAGGTGAACTATGTACCTCTATTTGAGATGATGGATAATATAAATCCATGCAATCTAACCAACTCACTCACATAGAGATTGGCATAATCCTTGGTTGAATAAGAGGTATGGATTGGTAAGAAATGAGCTAATTTGGTCATCCTTTATACAATGACCCAAATAGAATCATACTGACGACGAGTACTAGGAAAACCCATTACATAATCCATGTTCACATCCTCCCACTTCTAACTGGGATTACTAAACTCCTGCATAGAACCACTAGGCTTACTATGCGTGATCTTAACATGTTGATATGTCAAGCACTTAGCCACAAACTCTGCAATATCCCTCTTTATCCCACTCCACCAATAGACTTCCCACAATTCATGGTACATCTTGGTATCCCCTGAATGAATCTAGTATGGTTCACCATGCGCTTCTACAAGAATCCACTGCCTCAAGTAATCTATGCTTGGTACATTTAGCCAACCCTGGAAATGCAATACACTATCTCCCCCTTGGGAGAAAACCTCTACCTTCTGATCTCTGACTGATTCTTGACTAGACTGGAATCCTTATCCTACTTTTTCTTTACTTCACAAACCAGAGATGATTCTAAACTACTCTGTACCCCTACACTATATTCTGCTAAATCGACTAAGTGGACACCTAGTCGGGTAAGTTGATGGACTTCTTGAATGAAATGCTTATTATAATCTTCCACATGAGCAACACTACCTATAGACATCTTATTGAGAGCATCAGCCACTACATTGGCCTTGCCTGGATGATATAGAACACTCATGTAGTAGTCTTTCAACTACTCTAACCATCTTCTCTAATGTACGTTTAGGTATTTTTGAGAAAATATAAATTGTAGCCTCTTATGGTCACTGAACAGATCAACGTGCACTCCATACAAATAGTACCTCCAAATATTTAAGGCAAAAACTATAGCTGCTAACTCAAGATCATTAGTGGAATAGTTCTTTTTATGGGGCTTGAGCTGTCTAGAGGAATCGGCTATGACCTTACCTCTCTACATCAACACACACCCCAAACCATCTCTAGAAGCATCATAAATGTAATGCCCCGAATCTAATACTCGAAACGATACGCGGTGCTCATGACCTCGAAAGACCACAAGCTAACCCATGACTGATATCTGTACCTAAATATGGTATAACATCAAGTAAAATGCAGAAACAATAGATTCAAAAATGCCATAAGGTTCAAACTGGATAAAACATAATATCTGAGAGTATGGTATATCAATACGAAAACATGAATTGAATAAACTGTCTAAACATACTATAGTCTGAAAAGACTCTAACTGACTGAACTGTCTGAATACGGAGTTGATGGGACATGTCCCCAACTAACTCCATCTACTGAAAGTTAAACTAAAATAATGAAATAATAAATAATATCGTCCTCTAATGATGAGGACTCAATGCTAAATCTGGCTGCTAAAATTTGGAGTGCTTTGATGCTCTAGAACCCGTGCTTCTGGACCTATGGTATAAAACATCATAGCGCAAATGCGTCAGTATGGTTAAATTTACTGGTATGCATGTGAGGTAAACTGAATATATAGGGTTCAAATGCATGAACAATGCTAAATGACTATATCACATGAACTTGAGAATACATGCATGAGTAAATGACTATAGCTAAATTCGTGATGATACTGACTATGGAGTCTAAATACTGATAACATAAGTTACTGATAACCTATACTGAGTGAATGTATCTAACAGTCTAGGTTCTGATGGAACTAGCTGAGTTCGATACTGTTCTGAGTTGACTGTATCTGATAGTCCTTCATTCTGTAGACCTATCTGAGTTCTATTACTGAGACTAAAATTGAAACTGTAACTATGGAAAGTAGTCATCTAACCGACATGCCCTAAATAAAGCAATATAGTTGAGTTGGGGTCCAATCTATAACCCCAATTAAGAGAGTATCAATACCATTCCACCGGTATGGACAAGCTGTGAGTGACCCTCAACTGGAAGGTACTCAAAGGGGAACAGCAGGAGCCCTCAACTAGTAGGTAAGCCACCTCATCAACCCTCAGCTGGCAGGTTAGATATCTCAACCTATCCTGGATACGTTTTCCTGGAATGCAAGGATTGCGTCAAGGAATCATACCCTCTACTAGCAGGTGAGTTCCTATCCTTGGGTTCACTCGGCGCTTAATCCAAGTCCCATCTAAATAGACATGGAAAATGATTAACTGAGCTGAACTGGACTAAGTTAACTAAGTTCCATGGACTGATGAAATACTATTGAGATTACTAAATTACGGAGCTTTCCTGAGTCACATGACTGACTTTATTCTGTTAACCATAGATTGACTGAGAGTATCATGAAAACATGACACTAGCTCTAGGCACACAAATAAGTTGTCATGTACAAGTGCCCCCAGCACTTGATAGGAGGAAACTTACAAGGCATAACCTTCTTGAATATATGACCAACATCAACAATCCACAATATAATAAGTTGGAGATTTCATGAAGCACATGGTTATCATAAACTTGTACATGGTAGTAATGCATATAATAAGTATCATAATTTCATACTCTAATATCATGAGCATTCCAACAAACATCTATATAGCACATCAATAGCACGGGATTCATTTGAACATATGGGTAAGACATACATTTATCGTATGGGTTACAATTGAGCTACAATACACAATCTCTATCCTCTAAGGCATTTTATCAAACACCTTACATGTACAACTTAGGGCATAGGTGTAATCATCAAATTAAACATTATGAACAACTCTGTCCATGGATTTCAACTTACATGCTAACGTAGTTTCATGAAAAAGATGTAAAGATTCCAACTTGGGAACTGTACAACAAGATAAACATGGTTACAAGATAACCCACAACATAAACATCATAATTTATAATTTGTAAAAGGGTTCTTGAGCTTTATGGATGAAAGGAATCCCTAAATCAACACTACGCATGCCTTGGATCGAATATTCTTGAAAATAATTGGTGAAATTCTTGAAATTGGATCCTCAATTGAAAACACTAAGCTTGTTCTTGATGGATTTGAGATAGGAGAAACCTCTATAATTTGGGTGAAATAGGGATGATTTATGTGTTTTTGACATATATAGGGGTGGGAAATTGACTATTTTTCCCTCTAGGATGCGGCTATTTAATGACTAAAAACTGGGTGTCGACACTACAAGTGATGCGGCGTGTTGATGGCTGCAATGGGATACTCAATGCATCGCTCTATAATCGTGTCAAGTCTCAAAAGTATTGGAACTGACATCCTACACAAATGTTGACCAACATGATTGGCGATGCGGCGCACAAAGATTGCATTGGTCCACTATTTTGGGACTCTGAACATGATCTAAACGTGTTCGAAAAAATTTAAAACTTGTCCGAGAACACCTATTAACCTTCCTGATCTTGAATTAATAAAAATAAAGGCCATTAAAAGATATTAAGATGGAGAAATGAGATTTCTAACTTTCAAAGGCCAAAATAGGCTATGTCTGAGAACTTGGTTCGAATTTTCTAAGACTCCTTGATAAGCTTAAAGGACTGAATTAAGCTTAGAAGTTTTGCGGTATCTTACAATATCTCCCCTTTGAGAACATTCATCCTTGAATAAGACTAAATGAGAGGGGAGAAGAAATAAACTGGTGTACATACTAAACATGAGCAACTGAAATATGATTTCATGAATGACATAACTGATAACTAAGCATGCATATCTAATGTATGTGTAACTGATTCATGAATGCATGAATGAGTGTTCTAATGAATTGAGTTTCTCACAATGAGAATGCATATCTGATGCATGATTTTATGACTAAACAGATACATGGATGCATGACTGAATATGCAATGGTATTTAATACCAAGTTTATGATGGATTTCTGAATATGAACTAGATACCAACTTGTAACTAAAATATAAACATGAAACTTAAAAGCTTAAGGAGAAATGTTACCTTGAACAAGATCTAAGTTAGCAGAGAAGAGGTGAGGGTACTTGGTTTGCATGTCTACTTCTTCTTCCCAAGTAGCTCCCTCAATGGACTGATTCCACCAAAGAACTTTGACTTGAGGGACTTCTTTGTTACTCAGTCTACGAGTCTGATAGTTAAGAATTTTGACTGGAATCTCTTGAGAAGAGAGGCCATTCTAAAGATCTATGCCCTGAATAGGGACTACAACTGCTGGGTCACCTATGCATTTCTTGAGAAAAGAGCCATACAAGACTAGACGAACTGAGGCTAGATTTGAAGGCAATTCGAGCTCATAAGCTACCTTGCTAAAGTGATTGAGAATTTTTAAGGGACCGACATATCGGGGACTGAGCTTTCCCTTATTGATGAACCGTTTCACTACCTTCATGGGAGAGATCTTTATATAAACATAATCACCAATGTCGAACTCAAGATCTTTTCTGCACACATCTACATAAGACTTCTGTCGGCTCTAGGCATCCTGGAGTCTTTCTTTGATCAACTGGAATTTTTATAAAGCATCGAATACTAAGTCAGGACCTAGAACTATAGCCTCACTATCTTCAAACCAACCGATTGGTGATCTACATCTCCTACCATAGAGAGCTTTGAATGGAGCCATCCGAACACTGGAATGATAGTTGTTGTTGTACGTAAACACAATCAAAGGCAAGTGGTCATCCCAAATACCCTTAAAATCAATTGCACAGTCCCTTAGCATATCTTTTAAAGTCTGAATGGTCCTTTCTTCTTGACCCTCTATCTTAGGATGAAAGGCTGTATTGAGATGAACTTGGGAACCAAGACCCTTTTGAAATGCTTTCAAGAAACGAGAGGTGAAATAGGTACCTCTTTCTAAGATAATAGATAACAGAACACTGTGCAATCTAACCAACTCTCTGATTTAGAGTTTTGCGTAATCCTCAGCCGAATAAGAGGCATGGATTAGAAAAAAATTAGCTGATTTGGTCATCTTATCTATAATTACCCAAATTGAATTATGCTGATGATGAGTATGAGGCAAACCCGTCATGAAGTCCATGTTCACTACTTCCCATTTCCATTTAGGGATATTGAACTCCCTCATGGACCCACTAGGTTTCACATTCTTTATCTTAACCTGCTGACAAGTAGAGAACTTAGACACAAAATCTACAATATCTCTCTTTATCCCACTCCACCAATAGATCTCCCTAAAGTTGTGGTACATCCTATTGGCCCCTGGATGAACAGAGTAGCATGCACCATGCGTTTCTGCAAAAATTTATTGCCTAAAGTCATATACACCTGGCATATAGAGACGACCCTGACAACGCAAAACACTATCTCCCCCTTGGAATAAAACCTTTAGTTTCTGATCCTTGACTGACACTTTCAACTTGACAAGACTAGGATCTCTATCCTCATTTTCTTTTACCTCAGAAACTAGAGATGATTATGAACTACTCTGAACCCATATATTAACCCCTGTTGAATTAACTAAGAAGACATCTAGTCAGGCAAGTTGATGAACATCCTGAGCTAACTTCTTCTTACCGCTCTCAAGATGATCAACAGTACCCATAGACAGTCTACTAAGTGCGTCGGCTACTACATTAGCCTTTCTCGGATGATAAAGGTCACTCATGTCATAATATTTCAAGACCTCTAACCACCTTATCTAACAAAGATTGAGATCTTTCTGAGAAAAGACATATTGAAGGCTCTTATGATCTGTGAACATATCTACATGCACCCCATACAAGTAATGCCTTCAAATCTTTAAGGCAAATACTACGGCTGCTAACTCAAGATCATGAGTCAGATAATTCTTCTCATGGGGTTTAAGCTATTTAAAGGCGTAAGCTATGACCTTACCATGCTACATGAGGACAAAACCCAAACCTAATCTGGAGGCATCACAGTACACCACAAAACCATCTGAACTATCTGGAAGAGCTAAGACTGGAGCTGAGGTGAGTCAAGTTATCAACTCCTGAAAACTCTTCTCGTAAGTATCTGAGAAATGAAACATAACTTTTTTCCAAGTGAATTTGGAAATAAGGGATGCAATAGAAGATAATCCCTCAACAAACCATCTGTAATAGCTAGCCAAAACCAAGAAACTCCTGATATCTGAGGGAGAGATACATCTGGGCTAGTTTCTTACTACTTCGGTCTTTTGAGGATGAACCCTAATGTCATCAGTAGAAATGATATGACCAAGGAATGCTTGTGAACATAGCCAAAATTTTCACTTACAGAATTTGGTGAACAACTGATAATCTCTGAGAGTCTGAAGTATGATTCTGAGATAGTCTGCATGATCATGCTCACTGCAAGAATAACAAAGATATTATCTATGAAGACTATGATGAAAATGTCCAAGTACTACTTGAACACACTGTTTATCAAGTCTATGAAAGTTGCTAGGGCATTGGTAAGACCAAAGGACATGCCTAGGAATTCGAATTGACCATACCGAGTATGGAAGGCTATTTTTGGATTGTCACATTCTCTGACTCTGAGCTGATGATAGCTTGGTCTGAGGTCTATCTTAGAGAAATAACTGGCACCCAGAAGTTAGTCAAAAAAGTCTTCGATTCTGGGAAGTGGATACTTATTCTTGACTGTGACTTTCTTAAGCTGATGGTAATCAATGCACATTCTGAGAGAATTACCTTTCTTTTGCATGAATATGACTGGTGCACCCCTATGGGGAAACACTGGGTCCGATGAATGCCATATCTAAGTAACGCCCTGAGATCTCATCCCAAGATGTCACATGGTGCTTATGACCCTGAAGGACCATAAGCTAACCCTTTACTGATATCTATACCTGTACACTGCATAATATCTGAAATAAATATGAAAACTAGCCTTAAGGTTCAACACATCTATGAATACTCATAATATAGAAAAACTGAATACTAATACATCCATCTAAAAAGCCTCTAAACTTTCTGAACTATAGAGCTGAAGGGACAGGTCCCCAACTAACTCTCTCAGCTGAAAATAAACAAAGTCTGAAGCAATAATAGTAAACTGAGATTCGTCCTCAAAGGAAGATGACTCACTGCTACCGCTGCTGACTTGGATTGAACTGCTGAGGATAATCTGGATCCTATGCCTCTGAACCTATGGTGTCAAATAAAACACCATAGCACAAATACGTCAGTAAATGAATGTACCGAGTATGCAGACGAGGTAGGCTAATGCAAGGGCTCAGGCATGCACAATATCTAAGTTGACTAATCATGAAGATACCGCATGAGAACACATACATGAATGCACAGAACATGAACACAATCATCACAACTCTAGATACTAAAACTCGAATACCACCTTACTGCAGACTGAACTCAATACTAAAACTGAGATATGGAATCACTAACTCATCTGATACTGATAACTTAGGATCTGGATATAATTACATTAAGGACTGAAATCTGAGCTTACTATTTTTGACTAACAAATTAGAGATCAACTTTTCTAATAGATTATTCTGGAGCGATTCTCAATGATAAGAAGTATGATCATGTCCAAATCTGACAACATGAATACTTAATAGAATCTGTGATGGAGATCAAGCCTATCTGATGGGAGATCACTAGATATGATAATAAGAATACTCAACATGGTCTGAGACTAAGATCAAATTTTCTAACAGATTACTTTGGAAGCTTTATCAATGATAAGAAATATGATTATATCTGAATCTGATGACAAAAATATTCATTATAAATCTGATACTGTGATTAAGCCTGTTTGGCGGCATATCTCTGAATATGATATCAAACAACTTTATATAAGACCAAGCCTATCTGACGGGATGGTCCATAAATCAATGGAACTATTTGAGTTCTCACTAAGCTAAATGACTGTACCACACAGTCCTAATTTCTGAAGATTGATTCTGAAACTGAGACTGAATCTGAAACTAAAACTATGAGAAGTAGACATCTAATCGACATGCCCCAACCTACCACAGGTAGGGTCCAACCTCTATCTCCGATTGAGAGGGTGCCAATACCGTGCCATGGGTAAAGACATTATCTTTTCTCTAAGGTCAGGCTCTCTGGTGGTGACCCTCAATAGAATGTAAAGATTGCTTAATAGTGGACTCCTTTTCTTGTGCTAGCTACATAGTTCTGGAATGCAAGAATTACTTTCAAGAATCACCCTCTCTGCTAGCAGGTAAGTTCCTATCCTTAGGTTCGCTCGGTGCTGAATCCTACTCCCTACTGAAAGACTCTGGGTTAATTCTTAGACTGTTCTAGAAAAAGCTGAATCTGATATTGATCATATTTCTCAAAAGATCTGACTGAGTTATGCTGAGATTACTTAGTTCCGTATCTGACAAAAAAGATATCGAATCATGGTATCTGACTAACAATACGGATCTTGAATAGATTACTCGAATTTCTTCTGAGATTAGAATTGAATCACTTGAATACTATTAGAACTAAGCTACTTCTAGGACTGAGGCTAGATTACTAGTGATACAGAGATTACAGAGATAACTGAGATTACTGAGCTTTCTTAAGTTCTGGACTTGTCTGAGGATACAAAGTTCTATAAATCACTGAATTCTAAGAATCATGGCCCGACTAGAATTATCGAGAAACTGACACGGGCTATAGACAACAACTCTATTATCGCGTATAAATACCCCAGGACTCGATGACATAAAAGTAAGCATAATCATTCATTCATCATCACGTTCATTCACATATCATCACAATCATTCATGCATCATCCCAGTTATCAAAGCATTGCATGATCATTACAGAATTTTCACAGTCGCCGAGGGGTCACTTTAGGCATCTCGGAGTCATAATCATATAATAACATAGGGGAAACATGCTGCTAAATTGTACTCCATTCAACAAGGTTTTACCTCAGCTATTTCATACCTATATCAATCTTGACATGTGTTTGGATATCACATAGCTTGGGGAAACTTCATACTATCACATCATAACTTACTTGCAAACCACTTGGCATGTATTAAAAGCTGAACATATAAAGAGCACATAATTAAGGAAATTACTACTATCACCTCTCCACTTGTTCACTAAGGTCCTTCAACAAAACACCAGACATGAACGGGATCACACTTATTTGGGAATTTTCTACTACCATGGAGTATTTCATTCACTTGGACATTTTATTAAACACTAAGCACAAACTAACTCACAAATTGGGGTTTCCTATTAAACGTACTATAATGGCCATTATGCTTCACCTATTCTCTTTATCAAACCTATGGGGGACATACTTCACTTATTCAACTATTTCTACACCCAAAAGTCATGAACACATCACATAGAAAATAACTTCAAGAAGGTCTATCACAAACATCACATGAATTCCACATACTAGGGTCAAAGATCATAAACTTTGTAGGCAAACATAAATCAAAACTCAACAATACATTAAACATCAATTTAAACTCATACAAATCACTAACAACTCATAAACATAAAAATCTTTTAGTTTTAAAAAAGGGTTCTTGAGCTTCTTGGATGAAAGAGAACCAAGAATCAATATCTAAATACCTTAATCTTTGAAATTGGATAAATTCTAATACTTGAGACTCTATCCGCATTCGTAATAAATGATTCTCCAAGCCCACACTATGAGGAACTTGATTCTTGAAGAAATCTTGAAGAATTTATGGATGATTTTTGGAAGATTAGGGTTCTTGAATGAAACCTTAGATATTCTCTCTTTAGAGAATTGAAAGAAAAAATGAAGGAAATTAGGGTTTTGGATGAGGTTTTCCATATTTATAGAGGCTTCCAAAAGGTGGAAAATGACCAAAATACCCTTGCAAAAACATTCTAAAATTGCTGAAAAAATATTCTTGACGACATCCGTGACAAGCCATCAGGCTTGTGATAGGCCGTCACGAATTGTCATCACAAAAAGAGGTTGAATTCTTGATTTTTTGCCCAGGGTTGATGACATTTTGTGATAAGCCATCACGGGCGTGACGGCTTGTCACAATTGTTGTCACCCATTTCCCAGCCAGACATGCTTGAGTAAAATGGGCATAACTCTTTGTTTCGATATCATATTTTGACAAAATTAGTATCGTTGGAAAGATAATTCAAAGAGATTTAATTTGATATATAGTAGGTCCTCTAATTAGATATATACAAGGAGTTATGGTCGATCAAATTTGACCCAAATTTTGATGGTCTCTAAAACTTGAATGATAGGAAAGCTTTCAACTCGCCCATGAGTTTGGGGACCTCTATGATCTTAATTCATGCTCAAATATATTCCTAATCGATTAAAAGTATTTCATACTTAGGAAGATATTTCTAAAACATTTTGACTAAGATTTTTTCTTTACCAAAAATGCTTTAAGGATTAGACTGGGAGAGGATTTTGCGAGCCATTACAATCTAAGAGGTCCTTGAACGATTCTTTCCATTCATTGAGTTTTAATGGTTCTAATTTGTATGGCAAAATAGATATAGGCTGAGTATCTGAAAAAAAATCGATGTCAAAGTCTATTTCCCTTTTGGGCGGAATTCCTGGAAGATCTTTAGGAAAGACATTTGAATATTCATTCACGACATGGAATGATTCAAGGTTGGGAGTTTTAGAACTAGAGTCTTTAACATGAATAAGGTGATAGACACATCTCTTAGATATTATTTTCCATGCCCGAAGGTAGGAAATAAGCTGATCTCTGAAAGCTGAAGTATTACCCCTCTACTCCAAGATGAGTTCATTCGGAAACATAAACTGGACAATTCTATTTCTACAGTCGACTATGGCTTAGCAGGAATGAAGTCAATTTATGGTAAGAATGAAATCAAAATCAGTTATCTCTAATTTGACTAAATATATTGAGGTGACTTTCTGAAATATCATCACCGAACAGTTTCTGTATATCCATCGGGCTATGATAGTTTTACCCACTGGGGTAGAGACTGTGAAGGGATCTGCTAGAATCTCGGGAGTGACTGCTAAATCAACTACCATATAAGGAGTAACGAAAGATAAGGAAGCTCCTGGATCTAGAAAAGAGTAAACATGCAAGTGAAAAATATGTAACGTACCATTAAACACGTTAGAAGAATTTTCTTGATCTTGCCAGGATTGGAGAGCATAAATCCTATTTGGGTGTTGCCCACTTGCAGCACTAGAAGTGGCACCCTACTGATTTGGACAATCAAACTGAGCTGAGGAACAGTTCTACAGACTTCGGGAACCTATCTTAGGACAATATCTGAATCTATGGCCTGACTTGCCACATTTGAGACAAATATCATTACTAGCTCTGCAAATACCCTGATGGTGTGTTCCACAAATTTGACAAAGAGGATTAGTTTGGGCATTGCTAATGCTTCCCTGAGACTTAGAGCCTCGTGCCCTATCTCTATTACCATCCCTAAACTTAGGAGTTGGAGCACTGTCTTAAGAAGGAGCTAGAACTGGTGACTTAGGACAAAACTGATAACGGTTTCCTCCCTCTGACTTAGGCTGAGCAAAGTTGAAACTACCTGTCCTAGCACTCTTATTCTGCTTCACCCTCATCTTAATCTTTTGCTCTTCTATCTACTGAGCATGAGTCATAAGCCTGGCTTTGTTCATGTCACTATTCAACATCATGGACTTGCACTCATTGACCACACTATCTTTCACTCTAGAAAAAAACTTACTAATCTTGGCCCTGCTATCTGCAACCACATCAGGAGCATATCTAGCTAATTGAGTAAACATAAAAGAATACTCTATCACCATCATGTTACCCTACCCGAGGTTGATAAATTCTAATACCTTAGATTTTCTCAGCTCTAGGGGAAAGAATCTATCCAAGAATGCAGTGACAAACTCCTCCCATTCTATAGATCTTGCATCAACTGACCTCTTTGACTTATGTTGCTTGAACCAAGTGTGAGCAACATCCTGCAACTGATCTATAGCTAACTCAGCACTCTTAATAGCAGACACCCTATAATGTCTGTAACCTTCTAAACCTGGTCAAAGAATTCCTGAGGATCCTCTTCTGACTTAGACCAAATAAAGAATGGAGGATTCATTCGGGTGAAGTCCTAAATCCTGGCTGAAGCTGAATTGGCCACTGGGTTGGTCGGAACGATAGCTGGTCATTCATTTTGAGCAGCAACTGATTGAGCAAGAGTATTTAATACAGCTCTAAACACTAAATAAGAGACTTGCTCTCCCAAAAGATCTTCGGGATAAGGGGCTGACTGATTCCCAATTCTCTTTTTGGGTGGCATGTTATATAAACAGAAGAGAAAGGGATTAAACTGAGAGATTAAATTGAGATTATGCTCACTGGTATGACATGAATACTGAAAAAAGGGAAACTATTCCAAAATATCTTATGCCTCCTGCACATAAATATGGTGCACAACACACTCCTATACAAGACTCTACTAGATGTGGCTTTCAGACTTTCTAGGAAACTATTGAACCTTAAGCTCTGATACCAAGTTTGTAACACCCCAAATCTGGTACACAGAATGCTACACGGTGCTCAGACCTTGAAAGACCATAAGCTAACCCATGATTGATATCTATACCTGAATTCGGCATAACATCATGTAAAATGAAGAAATAATAGACTTAAACATGCAATAAGGTTCAAACTGGATAAAACAAAATACCTGAGAGTATGGTATATCAATACAAAAACATGAACTGAAATAAACTGTCTGAACATACTATAGTCTGAAAAGCCTCTAACTTACTAACTATCCGAATAAGGAATTGATGGGACGTGTACCCAAATAACTCCATCTACTAAAAGCTAAACAAAAATAATTAAATATATAATAATCATAGTCGAATGTTGAGGACACACTACTAAATCTGGTTGCTGAAATTTAGAGTGCTACTGATGCTCTAAAACTCGTGCTTCTGTACCTATGGTATAAAATACCATAGCATAAATGCATTAGTGCAATTGAATGTACTGGTATATAGGTGAGGTAGGCTGAATACAGAGGGTTCAAATGCATGAACAATGCTACCTGACTCTATAACATGAGCATGAGAATACATGTATGAGTAAATGAATGTAACTAAATTCGTGATGATACTAACTAATGAGTCTGAATACTGATAACATAAGTTACTGATAACTAATACTGAGCGACTGTATCTGACAGTCTACTTTCTGCTGGAACTAGCTGAGTTCTATACCATTCTGAGTTGACTGTATCTGACAGTCCTGAATTTTGTAGTACTATCTGAGTTCTATTACTAAGACAGAGACTAAAACTGTAACTGTGGGAAGTAGTCATCTAACTGAAATGCCCCAAATAAAGCAATATAGCTAAGTTGGGATCCAATCTATAGCCCCAATTAGAAGGGTGTCAATACCTTGCCACCAGTAAGGACAAGTTGTGAGTGATCCTCACCTGACAGGTACTCAAAGGAGAACGGTAAAACCCTATACTGGCAGGTAATCCACCTTATCAACCCTCAACTGGTAGGTTAGATATCTCAACATACACTATTTATGTATTTCTGAAATGCAAGGATTGCTTTTAATAATCACACACTCTATTGGAAGGTGAGTTTCCATCCTTGGGTTCACTCAGTGCTAAATCCTACTCCCATCTGAATAAACTAAACATGATTAACTGAGATGAACTGCACTGAGTTAACTGAGTTTTGTTGACTGACGGAATACTACTGAGATTATTGAATTACTGAGCTTTCTTAAGTCATATGACTGACTGAGTTCTATTGATCATGGCTTGATTGAGAGTATCGTGAAAACATGAAACTATCTCTAGGAACACAACTAAGTTGTTGGGTGAAAGTACCCCCAGGACTCGATAGAAGAAAACTGGCAAGGCATGACATACTTGAATACATGACCAACATCAACAATCCACAATATAATAAGTTAGGGATTTCATGAAGCACATGGTTATCATAAACTTGTACATGGTAGGAATGCATATAATAAGTATCATGATTTCATACTCTAACATCACAAGCATTCCAACAAATATCTACATTGCACATCAATATCACGGGAGTCATTTAAACATAAGGGTTAGACATGCATTTATTGTATAGGTTGCAATTGAGCTATAATACGTAATTTCTACCCTCTTAGGCATTTTATCAAACACCTTACATTCACAACTTAGGGCATAGGTGTAATCATCAAATTACACATTATGAACAACTCCATTCATGGATTTCAACTTACATGCTAACGTAGTTTCATAAAAAATACGTAAAGATTCCAACTTGGGAATCGTACAACAAGATAAACATAGTTACAAAATAACCCACAACATAAAAATAATGATTTATAATTTGAAATAGTGTTCTCGAGATTTATGGATGAAAGGAATCCATAAATCAATACTACGCATACCTTGAATGGAACATTATTGAAAACAAATGGTGAAATTCCTGAAATTGGATACTTAATTGGAAACCCTAAGCATAATCTTGATGGATTTGAGAAAGAAGAGAAACCAGTATAATTTGGGTGTAATATGGCTGATTTAAGTGTTTGTGACTTATATATGGGTGGGAAATTGACACTTTGCCCGTGAGGACGCGGTCATTTAATGACTAAAAATTGGGTGCCGATGTTATACGCGTTGTGGTACATTGATGGCTGCAATGTGATACTCAATGCTTCACTCCATAATCGTGTCAAGCCTCAAAAGTTTTGGCTCTAATAGCCTTCACAAATGTTGACCCATGTGATTGGCAATGCAACGAGTCCACTATTTTTGGACTCCGAACATGATCTAAATGTGTTTTGAAAAATCAAAAACTTGTCTGAAAATGCCTATTGACATTCTTGATCATGAATTAATGAAAATATGGTCCATTAAAGGACATTAAGTTGAGAGAGGAGATTCCAACTTTTGAAGGCCAAAATATGCTATGTCTGGGAACTTGGTAAGATATTTCTAAGTCTGGAACCCCTTGAGAAACTTAAAGGAGTGAATTAAGCTTAGAAGTTTTACGGGGTCTTATAATATCTCCATCTTAAGAATAGTTGTCCTCAAATAAGACAGACTAAGAGGGAGAAGAAATAAACTAGCGTACATACTAAACATGATTCCATGACTGATATGACTGATAACTGAATACACCATATTGAGAATGCATATCTGATGCATCTGTAACTGATTTATAAATGCATGACTGAGTGTTCTGATGAACTAAGTTTCTTACAATGAGAATGCATATTTGATTCCTAATTATATGACTAAACTGATACATGGATGCATGACTGAATATACAGTGGTATTTAGTACCAAGTTTATGATAGATTTCTGAACATGAACTGGATACTAAGTTGTAACTGAAATCTTAACAAGAATCTTAAAATCTTATGGATAACTATTAAGTTGAGCTAGATCTGAGTTAGCGGAGAAGTGGTGAGGGTACTTGGTTCGCATGTCTACTTCTGCTTCCCAAGTAGCTCCCTCAATGGACTGATTCCGCCAAAGAACTTTGACTAGAGGGACTTCTTTGTTCCTTAGTCTACGAGTTTGATAGTCAAGAATTTTGACTGGAATCTCTTGAGAAGAGAGGCTATTTTGAACATCTACGCTCTGAATAATGACTAAAACTATTGGGTCACCTATGCACTTCTTTAGTAAAGAGACATGGAAGACTGGATGAACAGAGGCTAGATCTGTAGGCAATTCGAGCTTATAAGCTTACTTGCCGAAGTGACTGAGAATTTTGAAGGGACTGACATATCAGGGACTGAGCTTTCCCTTCTTGCGAAACTGCTTCACTCCCTTCATAAGAGAGACATTTAGATAAACATAACCACCGATGTCAAACACAAGATCCTTTCTGTGCACATCTGCATAAGACTTTTGTCGGCTCTGGGAAGCCCGTAGTCTTTCTCTGATCAATTGGACTTTTTCTAAGGCGCTGAATACTAAGTCAGGCCCTAGGACTGCGGCCTTACAAACTTTGAACAAACCGATTAGATATCTATATCTCCTACCATAGAGAGCTTTGAATGGAGCCATTCGAAGATAGGAATGATAGTTGTTGTTATTTGAAAACTCAATCAAAGGAAAGTGGTCATCCCAAATACCCTTGAATTCAATTGCATACGCCCTTAGCATATCTTATAAAGTCTAAATATTCCTTTTTGCTTGACCATTTGTCTGAGGATGGAAGGCTGTACTGAGATGAACTTGGGTACCAAGACCTTCTTGGAACACTTTTTAGAAATGAGAAGTGGATTAGGTACCTCTGTCTGAGATAATAGATAACGGAACACCGTGAAATCTGATCAACTCTCTGATGTAGAGTTTGGCGTAATCCTTGGCCGAATAAAAGGTATGGAATGGAAGAAAATGAGATGATTTAGTCATCCTGTCTACAATGACCCAAACTGAATTATGCTGATGACAAGTACAAGGCAAACCCATCATGAAGTCCATGTTCAATTCTTCCCACTACCAAGTAGGAATATTAAACTCCTTCATGGAGCCACTAGGTTTTTGATGCTCTATCTTAATCTGCTGACATATAGAGAACTTAGCCACAAACTCTATAATATCTCTCTTCTCCTACTCCACTAATAGATCTTCCACAAGTCACGATCGATCTTTGTGGCCCCTAGATGAATAGAGTAGCGCACACCATCCACTTCTGCATGAATTTGTTGGCTTAAGTCATCTACACCTGACACACAGAGATGACTCTGACAATGCAAAACACCATATCCTCCTTGGAAGAAAACCTCTACTTTATGATCCTTGACTGACTTTTTTAACTTGACAAGACTGGGATCTCTATCTTCATTTTCTTTCACCTCGGAAAATAGAGATAATTCTGAACTACTCTGAACCTATATATTAACCTCTCCTGACTCAACTAGGCGGACACCTAATCTGGTAAGCTGATGAACATCCTAAGCTAACTTCTTCTTACTACACTCAGTATGAACAACACTACCTATTGATAGTCTACTGAGAGCGTTGGCCGCTACATTGTCCTTGTTGGATGATAAAGGACACTTATGTCATAATCTTTAAAGAGATCTAACCGCTTTCTCTAACAATGATTGAGATATTTCTGTGAAAATACATACTGAAGGATCTTATGATTCGTGAACACATCTACATACACCCCATACAAGTAATGCCTCCATATTTTTAAGGCAAATACTACGGCTACTAACTCAAGATCATCAGTCAGATAATTTTTCTCATGGGGTTTAAGCTATCTTGAGGTATAGGCTATGAACTTACCATGTTGTATGAGGACACAACCCAAACCTACTCTGGAGGCATCACAGTACACCACAAAACCATCAGAACTATTTGGAAAAGTTAAGACTGGAGCTTAGGTGAGTCGAGTCTTCAACTACTGAAAACTCTTCTCACAAGGATCTGACCACTGAAACCTAGCTTTCTTCTGAGTTAATATAGACATAGGGGATGCAATAGAAGAGAATCCCTTATAAAATCATCTGTAAATACCAGCCAAACCCAAGAAACTCTTGATATCTGATGGAGAGATTTATCTGGGCCTATTTTGTACTGCTTTGGTCTTTTGAGGGTCAACCCTAATTCCATCACCAGAAATGATATGACCAAGGAATGCTACTGACCTTAGAAAACATTCACACTTACGGAATTTGGCAAACAAATGATGATCTCTGAGATTCTGAAGCACGATTCTGAGATGGTCTGCATGATCACACTCACCGCAAGAATAGATAAGGATATCATCTATGAAGACTATGACAAACATATCTAAGTACTACTTAAACACACGGTTCATTAAGTCTTTGAAAGCTGTTGAGGCATTGGTAAAACCAAAGTATATAACTAGGAATTCAAAGTGACCACATCGAGTACAGAAGGTGGTTTTTGGAATGTCACATTCTCTAACTCTGAGCCGATGATAGCCTGATCTGAGGTCTATCTTAGATAAATAGTTGGCACCCTGAAGTTTGTCAAATAAGTCATCGATTCTGGGTAGCGGATACTTGTTCTTGACCGTGATATTATTCAGCTGACGGTAATCAATACATAATCTAAGAGAACCATCTTTATTTGGCAAGAATAAGACTAGTGCACCTCACGGGGAAACACATGGTCTTATGAATCCCTTTTTCAAGAGGTCTTTCAATTGTTTTTTCCATTCTCTGAGTGTTGTTGGTGCCATTCTGTATGGAAAAATAAATATAGGCTGAGTATCTAGAAAAAGATCAATTCCAAAGTCTATTTTTCTTTCGGGAGGAATTCTTTGAAAATCTTTGGGAAAGACATCTGAATATTCATTCACAACTAGGTCTGATTCAAGTTTGGGAGTTTCGAAACTAGAGTCCTTAACATGAACAAGGTGATAGACATATCCCTTAGATATCATTTTCCGTGCCCAAAGGTAGGAAACAACCTGACCTCTGAAAGTTGAAGTATTACCCCTCTACTCCAAGATGGGTTTATTCAGAAACTAAAACTAGACAATTCTATTTCTGCAGTCGACTATGGCATAGTTGGAATGAAGTCAATTTATGCCGAGAATGATATCAAAATCAGTCATCTCTAATTTGACTAAATCTATTGTGGTGACTTTCTAAAATATCATAATTGGATAATTCCTGTATACCAGTCGGGCTATGATGATTTTACCCACTAGGGTAGAGAATGAGAAGGTCTCTTCTAGAATCTTGAGACTGACATCAAAATCAACTGCTATATAAGGAGTAACGAAAGGCAAGAAAGCTCCTGATCTTGCAAAGTGTAAATATGCAAGTGAAAAATCTATAATGTACCAGTAACCATATTAAGAGAATTTTCCTAATCTTGTCAGGATTGGAGAGAATAAAGTCTATTTGGGAGTTACCCACTAGTAGCACTTGAAGTGGCACCTTTCAGATTTAGGAGATCGGAGTGAGCTGAGGAACGATTCTGCTGACTCCGGGAACCTATCAGAGGAAAATCTCTGACTCTCTAGCCTGACTTGCCATACTCAAAATAAATATCGTTGTCAGCTCAGCAAATACCTTGATGGTATTTGCCACAAGTCTGATAAAGAGGATTAGTTTGGCCATTGCTAATGCTGCCCTAAGACTTAGTGCCTGGCACCCTATCTCTATTATCATCCCTAAACTTAGAAGATGGAGCATTGGTTGAAGAATGTGCTAGAACTGATGACTTAGGATAAAACTGAGAATGGTTTCCTCCCTCTGACTTAGGCTGAGCAAAGTTGAAACTACCAGTCCTTGCTCTCTTTTTCTGCCTGTCTCTCATCTTAATCTTTTGCTCTTCTATCTGCTGAGAATGGGTCATAATCCTAGCTATGTTTATGTCACTATTCAACATCACGAACCTACACTCATTGACCACACTATGTTTTACCCCAGAAACAAACTTACTATTCTTTGCCCTGCTATCTCTAACCACATGAGGAGCATATCTGGCTAATTGAGTAAACTTAAGAGAATACTCTTTCACCATCATATTTCCCTACCTGAGGTTGATAAATTCTAACACCTTAGCTTCTCTCATCTCTAGAAGAAAGAATCTATCCAAGAATACGGTGACAAACTCCTCCCATTCTATAGATCCTACTTCAACTAACCTCTCTGATTTCTGCTGCTTGAACCAAGTGTGAGAAACATCCTATAACTAATATGCAGCTAGCTCAACACTCTCAAAATCTGACAACTCCATGCTGTTTGTAACCATCTGAACCTGGTCAAGGAATTCTTGAGGATCCTCTTCTGATATAGACCCATAAAAGAATGGAGAAATCATTCGGGTGAAGTCTCGAATCCTTGTTGCAGATGAATTGGCCACTGGGTTGGTTAGAATGATAGCTGATCATTTATCTGAGCAGCAACTAACTGAGCAAGAGTAGTGAATGCAGCTATGAACTTTGCATGACAGACATGCTCACCCAAAGGATCTTTGGCCTGAGGGGCTGACTGATTCTGAGTTTGCTTCTTGGGAGGCATGTTCTAGAAATGGAAGAGAAAGGGATTAAACTGAGAGATTAAATTGAGATTATGCTCACTGGCATGACATGAATACTAAAAATGGGAAACTATTCCTAAATATCTTATAGCCTCCTCCACATAAGTGTGGCTCACAATACACCCATGTAGAAGACTCTAGTAAATGCGGCTTTCTAACTTACTAGGATACTATAGAACCTTAGGCATTGATACCAAGTTTGTAACACCCCGAATCTGGTACCCAGAATGCTACACGGTGCTCATCACCCTAAATGACCACAAGCTAACCCATGATTGATATCTGTACCTGAATACGGTATACCATTATATAAAATAAATAAATAACAGACTGAAACATGCCATAAGGTTCAAACTGGATAAAACAAAATATTTGAGAGTACGGTATATCAAAACCAAAACATGAACTAAAATAAACTGTCTTAACATACTGTAGTCTAAAAAGCCTCTAACTGATTGAACTGTCTGAATAAGGAGTTGATGGGACATGTCCCAAACTAACTCCATCTACAGAAAGCTAAACTGAAATAATTAAATAAATAATAATATCATCCTCAAATAATGAGGACTCACTGCTAAATGTGGTTGCTAAAATTTGGAGTGCTCCTGATGCTCTGGAACTCGTGCTTCTATACCTATGGTATAAAATACCATAGTGCAAATACGTTAGTATGATTGAATGTACTGGTATGTATATGACGTAGGATTAATGCAGAGGGTTCAAATATATGAACAATGCAAACTGACTATATAACATATATCTGAGAATATATGTATGAGTAAATGACTGTAATTTAATTCGTGATGATACTTACTACTAAGTTTGAATACTGATAACATGAGTTACTGATAACTAATACTGAGTGATTGTATTTAAAAGTCTAGGTTCTGATGGAACTAGCTGAGTTCTGTACCATTCTGAGTTGACTGTATTTGACAGTCCTGAATTCTGTAGTACTATCTGAGTTTTATTTTTGAGATAGAGACTGAAACTATAAGTGTGGGAAGTAGTCATCTAACCAACATGCCCCAAATAAATTAATATAGCTAAGTTAGGGTCCAATCTAAAACCCCAATTAGAAGGGTTTCAATACCGCACCACCGATAAGGACAAGCTATGAGTGACCCTCAACTGGCAGGTACTCAAAAGAGAATGGTAGGAACTCTCGACTAGAAAGTAATCCACCTTATGAACCCTCAACTAGCAGGTTATATATCTTAACCTATGCTGGCTATGTTGTTCTGGAATACAAGAATTGCTTCTAAGAATCACACCCTCTACTAAGAGGTGAGGTACCATCCTTGGGTTCACTCGGTGCTAAATCCCACTCCTATCTGAATAGACACTGAATATGATTAACTAAGATAAACTAGACTGAGTTAACTGAGTTCTTTTGATTGATGGAATACTACTGAGATTACTGAAGTATTGAGCTTTCCTGAGTCACATGACTGACTGAGTTTTATTGACCATGGCTTGACTAAGAGTATACTGAAAACATGACACTAGCTCTAGTCACACAACTAAGTTGTTAGGTTCAAGTACCCCCAGGACTCGATAGAAGGAAACTGACAAGGCATGATATTCTTGAATACATGACCAATATCAACAATCCACAATATAATTAGTTGGCGATTTCATGAAGCACATGGTTATCAAAAACTTGTACTTGGTAGGAATGCATCTAATAAGTATCATATTTCATACTCTAACATTATGAGCATTCCAACAAATATCTACATTGCACATCAATAGCACGGGAGTCATTTGTAGATAAGGGCAAGATATGCATTTATCGTTTGTATTACAATTGAGCTTTAATACACAATTTCTATCTTCTTAGGCATTTTATCAAACGCCTTACATGCACAACTTAGGGCATAAGTGTAATCATCAAATTACACATTATGAATAACTCCATTAATGGATTTCTACTTACATGCTAACGTAGTTTCATCAAAAATATGTAAATATTACTACTTGGGAATCATAAAACAAGATAAATATGGTTACAAAACATACAAAAACATAAACATAATGATTTATAATTTGAAATAGGGTTCTTGAGCTTTATGGATGAAAGAAATCCTTAAATCAACATAACGCATATCTTGGATGGAAGATTCTTGAAAACAAATGGTGAAATTCTTGAAATTGGATCCTCAATTGGAAACCCTAAGCTTGTTCTTAATGGATTTGAGAGAGAAGAGAAACCACTATAATTTGGGTAAAATAGGACTGATTTACATGTTTATGACTTATATAGGGGTGGAAAATTAACCTTTTATCCCTTGAGGATGTGGTCATTTAATGACTAAAAATTAGGTACAAATGATACAAGAGATGTGGTGCATTGATGGAAGCAACGCGATACTCAACACATTGCTCTATAATCATATTAAGTCTAGCAGTCTGCACAAATATTAACCAACGCAATTGGCTATGCGATGTGCCAAGATTGCATTGGTCCGCTGTTTTGGGACTCCTAACATGATCTAAACGTATTCTGAAAAATCCAAAACTTGTCTTGAAATACCTATCGACCTTCCTGATCATGAATTAATGAAAATATGAGCCATTAAAGGACATTAAGATAGTGAGATGAGATTACCAACTTTTAAAGGCCAAAATAGGCTAAGTCTGGGAACTTGGTTAGAATTTTCAAAGTCTGGACCCCTTGTCAAGCTTTAAGGACTGCATTAAGCTCAGTAGTTTTGCAGGATCTTACAATATCTCCCTCTTGAGAATATTTATCCACCAATGAGATTGACTGAGAGGGGAGTATAAATAAACTAAGTACATACTAAACATGAGTAACTGAAATATTATTCCATGATTGACATGACTGATAACTGAATACACCATACTGAGCATGCATATCTGATGCATGTGTAACTAATTCATGAATACACGACTAAGTGTTCTGATGAACTGAGTTTCTCACAATGAGAATGCATATATGATGCATAAATATATGACTGAACTAATACATCGATGCATGATTGAATATGCAATGGTATTTAATATCAAGTTTATGATGGATTTGTAAACATGAACTTGATACCAAGTTGTATCTAAAATATGAACATGAAACTTAAAAGTTTAAGGAGAACTATTACCTTGAGCTAGATATGAGTTAGCGGAGAAGAGGTGAGGGTACTTGGTTCGCATACCTGCTTCTGCTTCCCAAGTAGCTCCCTCAACGGACTGATTCTGCCAAAGAACTTTGACTAGAGGAACTTCTTTTTTCCTCAGTCTACGAGTCTGATATTCAAGAATTTTGACTAGAATCTCTTCATAAGAGAGGCCGTTCTGAACATCTATGCTCTGAATAGGGACTACAACTGTTGGGTCACCTATGCACTTCTTAAGCAAAGAGACATGGAAGACAGGATGAACTAAGGCTAGATCTAAAGAAAATTCGAGCTCATGAGATGCTTTGCCGAAGCGACTGAGAATTTTGAAGGGACGGACATATCAGGGACTGAGCTTTCCCTTCTTGTCGAACTACTTCACTCCCTTCTTGGGAGAGATCTTTAGATAAACATAATCACCAATCTTGAACTTGAGATCCTTTCTGCACACATCTGCATAAGACTTATGTCAGCTCTGGGCAGCCCAGAGTCTTTCTCAGATCAACTGGACATTTTATAAGGCATCAAATAGTAAGTTAGACACTAGGACTACGACCTTACTAACTTTGAACCAACCGATTAGAGATCTACATCTTCTACTATATAAAGCTTTGAATGGAGCCATATAACTACTGGAATGATAGTTGTTGTTGCATGCAAACTCAATCAAAGGCAAGTGGTCATCCCAACTACCCTTCAAATAAATTACACATGCCCTTAGTATATCTTCCAAAGTCTGAATGGTCCTTTCTGCTTAACCATCTATCTGAGGATGGAAGGCTGTATTGAGATGAACTTGGGTACCATTAAAATACTTTCCAGAAATGAGAGATAAACTAGGTACTTCAGTCTGAGATAATAGATAATGTAACACTATGCAATCTAACCAAATCTCTAATGTAGAGTTTGGCGTAATCCTTGGAAGAATAAGAGGTATGGACTAGAGACGACCTTGACAACGCAAAACACTATCTCCCCTTTGGAAGAAAACCTCTACTTTCTAATCCTTGACTGACTCTTTTAACTTGACAAGACTGGGATCTCTATCCTAATTTTCTTTTACCTCGAAAACTAGAGATGATTCTGAACTACTCTAAACCCATATATTACCCTATGCTGAATCAACTAGGCGAATACTTAGTCTGTTAAGCTGATAAACATCCTGAGCTAACTTTTTCTTACTGCTTTCAACATGAGAAACACTATCCATAGACAATCTACTGAGAGTGTCGGCCACTATATTGGCCTTTCCCGGATGATAAAGGGCACTTATGTCATAATCCTTCAACAGCTCTAACCACCTTCTCTGACAAATATTGAGATCTTTCTGAGAAAAGACATACTGAAGGCTTTTATGATCTTTGAGCAAATCTATATGCACCTTATACAAGTAATGCCTCTAAATCTTTAAGGTAAATGCTACGGCTGCTAACTTAAGATCATGAGTCAGATAATTCTTCTCATGGGGTTTAAGATGTCTGGAGGCGTAGGCTATGACCTTGCCATGCTGCCAAACCTACTCTGGATGAAAGAAATCCTTAAATCAACATAACGCATACCTTGGATAGAAGATTTTTGAAAACCAATGGTGAAATTCTTGAAATTGGATCATCAATTGGAAACCCTAAGCTTGTTCTTGATGGATTTGAGAGAGAAACCTCTATAATTTTGGTGAAATAAGGCTGATTTATGTGTTTGTGACTTATATAGGGGTGGGAAATTATCCCTTTTTCCCTTGAGGACGCGGTTATTTAATGACTAAAAACTGGGTGCCGACACTACAAGCAACGTAGCATGTTGATGGATATAATGCGATACTTGATGTGTCGCTCTATAATCGTGTCTAGCAATAAAAGTTTTGGCTCGACAGCCTGCACAAATATTAACCTATGAAATTGGTGACGCGGCATGTTAAGATCGTGTTGGTCTACTCTTTAAGGACTCCAAACATGAGCTAAACGTTTCCAAAAAATTCAAAACTTGTCTGGGAACACCTATTGACCTTCTTGATCATGAATTAATAAAAATATGGGCCTTTAAAGGACATTAAGATGGTGAGATGAGATTGCCAACTTTCGAAGGCAAAAATAGGATAATTCTGGGAACTTGGTTAGAATTTTCTAAGTCTGGAACCCATTGAAAAGCTTAAAGCACTGAATTAAGCTCAGAAGTTTTGCGGGGTCTTAAAACAATTACCATAAATTTGTCTGAACCATCTCGTAAAGTCAAACTGGGGCTATAGTGAGTCAAGTCTTTAACTCCTAAAAGCTCTTCTCACAAGAATTTGACTACTGGAATTTAAATTTCTTTGGAGTTAATCTAGACATAAGGAAAGCAATTGATGAAAATCCTTCAACTAACCATAGGTATTAGTGAGCCAAGCCTAAAAAACTCCTAATATCTGATAGAGAAATGGGTCTGAGCCAGTTTCTCACTACTTCAATTTTTTGGGGATCGACTCTAATGCTATCACCATAAATAATAAGGCCAAGGAAAGCTATTGACCTTAGATAAAATTTGCACTTACTGAATTTGGTGAATAAATGATGATTTCTCAGAGTCTATAATACTATTCTTCGATGGTTTGTATGATCAGGCTCACTACGGTAGTAGACGAGAATGTCCTCTATGAAGACTATGACAAACATTTCCAAGTACTGCTTGAACACATGATTTATCAAGTCCATGAAAAATGATGGGTCATTGGTAAGACCAAATGACATGAATAAGAATTCAAAGTGACCATACTAAGTTCTGAAGGTTGTCTTCAAAATGTCACATTCTCTGACTCAGAGCTGATGGTAGCCTGATCTGAGCTCTATATTAGAAAAGTAACTGGCACGCTGAAGTTGGTCAAACAAGTGACCGATTCTAGGAAGTGAATGTTTGTTCTTGACCATGACTTTATTTAGCTGACGGTAGTCAATTCATATTCTGAGAGAATAGTCTTTCTTATGCATGAATAGAACTGGTGCACCCCACAGGGATATGCTGGGTCTGATGAATCCCTTACCTAGGAGATCTTTTAATTGTTCTTTTACCTCTTTGAGTTCTGTTGGAGCCATTCTATATGGCAGAATAGAGGTGGGCTGGGTATCTTGAAGTAGGTAAATTCCAAAATTAGTTTCCATTTCAGGAGGAACTTCGGGAAGATCTTTAGGAAATATATTAGGGAATTTGCATGCTACTGATACTGATTCAATATTAGGGGTTTCTGAACCAGAGTCTTGGACTCAGACGAGATGGTAGACATATCCCTTAGATATCATTCTCCTTTCCCTAAGGTAGGAAATAAGCTGACCTTTACATGCCGAAGTACTACCCCTCCACTCTAGGATAGGTTCATTCAAAAACTAAAATTGAACAATTCAATTCTACAGTCAATTGAAGTATAGCATGAATGAAGCCAATCTATGCCAAGAATGACATCACAATCTGTCATCTCTAATTCTACTATGTCTAATGAAGATACTTTCTGAGATACTATAACCAGACAGTTCCTGTATACCTACTAGGCTATGATAGATTTACCCACTAGGGTAGAAACTGAGAAAGAATCTTCTAGAATTTTGAGACTTTCTCCGAAGTCAATGGCTATATATGGAGTTACAAAGGACAGAGAAGCTTCTAGATATAGCAAATCATAAACATGTAAATGATAAATTTATAACATACTAGTGACCATACCAGGAGAATTTTCTTGATCCTATCAATGCTGAAGTGCATAGAGTCTATTTGGGCGTTGCCCACTGGTGGCACTGAAAGGTTTACCCTATTGATTCGGTCGATCAAATTGAGCTGAGAGAAGATTATACTGACCCTGGGAACCTAACTAAGGATAATATCTAACCCTGTGGACTGGCTTTCCATAGCTGAAACATACATTACTGCCAGGTCTATAGACACCCTGATGGTTTCTTCTATATTTCTAGCCACTTAGAGCCCTGTCTTTAGGGAAATATCTGAACTTTAGTGCTGGAGCCTGGCTGAGGACAGAGCTAGAACATAGGATTTCAAGAAGAATTGAGAGCAATTTATGCCCTCTAAATTAGGCTGAACGCAGTTAAAGCTACCTGTTCTCGCTCTCTTATTCTCTCTCTCCTTTTCCTTATTCTTAG
Source organism: Capsicum annuum (assembly GCF_002878395.1). NCBI lineage: Eukaryota > Viridiplantae > Streptophyta > Magnoliopsida > Solanales > Solanaceae > Capsicum > Capsicum annuum. The sequence continues at coordinate 158,139,849 of NC_061113.1, forward strand.
CCTTCTCTATTATCTGAGCATGAACCATGACCCTGGATGTGTCCATCTTCTTAATTAGCATTCCGGTCCTGTACTCCTTAACCATAATGTTAGACATACCCAACACAAACTTACTCATCTTAGATCTGCTATCTTCCATCACATGACGAGCGTATCTAGCTAATTAAGTAAACTTGTTAGAATACTCTTTCACCATCCTATTTCCCTACTTTAGACTAATAAACTCTAACGCCTTTGATTTCCTCAAATCCAATAGAAAGAAACTATCCATAAAAACAATGACAAACTTCTCCCATTCTACAGGCCCTGCATCATCGACCCTCTTTGTCTTCTACTGCTTGAACCATGAGTAAGCCATATCCTACAACTGATATGCGACCAACTCAGCACTCTCACTTTCTTTCACCCCCATAATATCTGTGATATTCTACACCTGATCAAGGAACTCCTGTGGGTTCTCATCAGACTTAGACCCAGTAAATGCAGGTTATTCATTTGAGTGAGTCTTGAATCCTGGCAACAACAGTAATGGCCACTAGATTGGCTAGAACAATAGTTGGATATCCATTATGGGCTCCTTCTAATTTGGCTAGTGTAGTAAATGCATCCCTGAATTTAGCATGGGAGACATGCTCATCCAGAGGATCTGCCTAGATGGGCTGAGGGGCTTGCTGATTTCCTGTCCTTCTTTTATTCTTTTTGGGAGGCATGTTCTATAAATAGAAATGAGAAAAGGATTAGACTGAGAGTTTAATTTGAGTTTATGCTCACTCACATGACATAAATACTAAAAGAAGGAAAACTTTTCATAAAAATATATCATAGCCTCTTGTCCATAAGTATGGCGTGCTACAGACCCATGTATAAGACTCTACTTGATGCAACTTTCAGACTTCCTAGGACTTTGTTGAACCTTAGGCTCTGATATCAATTTTGTAATGCCCCAAGTCTGTACCTGGGATTCTCCATGGTGCTAGCAACCCCGTTGGGCCACTAGTTAACCCAGACTAGTACCTACTATGAGCACTGAATAATAGTAACACTGTAATAATAATATAACTAAAATAAATATAGGAGTAAGGGCTGTAAATACCATAAGGTTCATAACTGAAAGAAATATTGAGTACTAAAATTTGGATACTAAAATATCTATCTAAAATACTCTAGTCTGAAAGCCTCTAACTGACTGAGTTTGGAGTTCATGGTATAAGCTCCCAAATAACTCTGACTACTGCATACTAAAATACTAAAATAATATAATAACTTTAGCCTCAAACTATGAGGAATCGCCACTAGGCCTACTGCTAATAGAGTGGGATACTAAGTGTGGTTGAGAGCCCGTACGTCTGAACCTATGAAATAAAACATCATAGCACAAAAGAAAGGTACGTGTTAGTACTTTGAATGTACTAGTATACTAACTTTGGTATACTGATATGCATGGGTTCATATGCATGAAAAAATAATTGCCTAGGTAGCATAAATATAACTAAATGAAAGTACAGGCATAAATACATAAATTGTAACTGAGATCATATCAATACTCGATGCTGAATTCTGAATATTGATTAACTGATATCTGTGTTTACTCATACTGTAATACTGATAACTAAATGACTATTTTCTGACAGTCCTGATTTCGTAGAACTGTACTGTGCTAAGTTCCATACTGAGTTGTCTGACTGTGCTTGACAGTATTGATTCTGTAGAACTGGACTGAGTTCTACACTGAGATTAAAACTAAAAAGGTGGGAGATAATCACCTAACCGACATGCCCCAAATAAGATAAATGGGATCCAACATGTAACCCCAGTTGAAAGGTGTTAGTATAGTGACACGAGTAAAGATAGCTAAAGAGTCACCCTCATCTAGCAGGTGCCCTGAATGAGAATATTGGGACCCTCAACTAGTAGGTAGGACACCTTATCAACCCTCAACTGGCAGGTTGATGTCTCAACCTATGCTGACTATGTAGTTTTGTAATGCAAAGATTGCTTCTAAGGATCACACCCTCTACTAGCAGTTGAGTCCCAATCCTTGGGTTTACATGGTGCTGAATCCTACTCCCAACTGAATAGGCACTGATCTAATTTCTAAACTATGCTAGATTGTATTGAGATATTACTGACCGTTCTATCTATCTAAACTAAATTGATTTTATTGGGTTTCGTTATCTGACGAAGTGCTACTAAATTCTATTAGCTGACTGAGTTTACTAAGTTTTAAACTAAATACTACTAAGTTAAGTTTTCAATTGAACTCTACTGAGTTCTAGACTAAATACTAAATTGAGACTGATTACTGAGGTACTACTGTTCGTGATGCTATTGAAACTGTTCTGTAACTACTGTAACTCTAGGTAAGTTTCTATATTTTCGAGTATTGAATACCCATAGGACTCGATAGCATTAAATGTAAAACACTGCATGACTTTAATAGTACAATAGTACTTGTTCATCAATAATGCATTCACTTAGATATTTTTGTCAAACATTAGATATACATGGGCTTGTGTATGATTAAAATAACATAATAACATGTCATGCTTGATCTAGTCAATTAATATAAGTATTTTGTCAAGGACTTAGGAGGTATGGGCATTTCACATATCAATTAACAAATAATACTATCACGGATAGTACATTAACTTGCAAATCAAGAGTTCAACATGAAGTTCACATAATTAAATCCACATCTAAGCTAGGAGACGAACCATTTTTCCTATGTATGAAACCTCCTATCTTGTGAGTAGCATTTTAGTGCATGACTTACAATGAGTATCCTAGAGATAATATAGCTTCTGATACATTAAGTATGTTCATATGAGTCACTTAAGGTAATACAAACTAAGAGTTTTTGAATCCATCAAGTTTTAGTGTTTGATTTTTAAAGGGTCATATTTGAATGAGTATAACTCGATGTTAATATGGTATTTCTGCATATTTCTAACCACCAAATTGTAGATAGTTGAATTATCTTTCCAATGATACCGATTTCTCCTTAATCCAATACCTGAATGAAAAGTTATGCCCATTTTCGTGAGAGACAGTAAGGATAGGTGATTGGTTAGGCGCCGCCCAACCAAACTTAAGCGATTGGTTAGGCGCCGCCTAAGTTATTTCCAATGCCAAAAATAGTCCGTTTTGAGTTATTTTGAGGGTAATTAAGTCTTTTAACACTTCTTACACATCCCTAAACTTAACCCTACGAAATATATATCTTCTAAACACATTACAACCCTATTAACATCTCAAAGCTCATCATCCAAGAGCACGATAGCAGAAAAAAAACTAGGGTTGCACAATCAAGCATGAAGATAAAATTTCAAGGAAATTCCTCCGTCAATCATCAAGAACCTCCCTTCCAAGGTATGTGTAGTATTCATCCACGGATTACTTTCGTCAGTGGAGTTCAAGAATCAATCTTTAAAATACAAAAGCTTGGTTGATTGTGGTGATATGATCATACCCATGTTGGTGCTTGTTTGTTTTGCTATATAATAGTATGTGTGGGCTGATTTATGGATCCCTTTCATCCATGAAGCTCAAAAACCCTCTTTTTCATTATAAAGTATGATTTCTATATGGTTAGGTGTTGATGATCATATTGTTGATATTGGATGATTCCCAAGATGGAATCTTTATATGTTTATTTTTGAATTTCATGATATCATATAAGTTGGAAACATGTAAATTTGGTTGTTCATGATGTATGATTTGATGAAATCCACCTATGCCTTAAATAATGCATGCAAGGTGTTCGATAAAATGCCTAGTATGTTAGAACTTCATATTTACATGATTTCATGATATCTAAATAACAAGTTCATGTTAGCTATACACTTCAATATGAATTTTCATGCTAATTATGTATTCTTATGGTAGTGGCATGAAGCATGTATGATGATGAAGATATGAATTATGTATGCGAATTATATCCATTCTTTTCCTACCATGTTTGAGATGTTGAATAAATACATGAAGTTTAATATCCCTAAATCATTACAATATGAACTAAATGTTACATGTTGTCGTTCCCTTTGCTTGAATGGTTTCTATGCCCTTGCTATGAATAGTATGTGTTTTCGGAATGCCCATGATATTAGAATATGACATTTATGACTTGATTATAAGCATTCCTATTCATGATAGATATTATGATGACTATGTACTTCATGAAATCCCCCACTCATGTATTATGGATTGTTATTGATGGCCGTGTACTCAAGATATTCAAGTTGTTTTAGTTTTCTTCCATCGAGTCCTGGGGTTACTTGTACCCAAAAAATAAAGTTGTGTGCCTAGAGCCATGTCATGTTTTCACGATAATCTAAGTCAAGCCGTGATCTATAGAATTCAGTCAGTCATGTCACTCAGGAAAACTCAGAAGTCTCAGTAATCTCAGTAGTCCAGTAATCTCAATAATCTCAGTGCTCAGTAACCTCAGCGACCTCAGTATTCATAGTCAATCTGAGTAAATTCAGTACTCTAACCCAGTCCTCAAAACTCAGTACATTCCGTCAGTCATTGGAATCCAGTAAACTTAGTTTAGCTCTACTAAATAATACCACTAGTATCAGTCCAGTTAATCAGTATCAGTTCAGCTAATCAGTTCAGTTCAGGGTGTGATTCTTAGTAGTCATCCTTGTGTACCAGAACTACGTAGCCAGCGTAGGTTGAGACATCTTAACCCGTCAAATTAGGGTTGATGAGGTTGCTTAACCCGCTAGTTTAGGGTTCCCACCGTTCTCATTTGAGTACCTGCCAGTATCGGGTTCTTACAGTTGTCCGTACCAGTGGCGTGGTATTGACACCCCTCTAGTCCAGGTAGAGATTGGACCCCAGCTTAGCTATTATAGCATATTTGGGGCATGTCGGTTAGATAACTACCTCCCATAGTTTCAGTCATAGGTTTAAGGACTGTCAGCTATAGCTACCCAGTCTCAGTAAAGAACTCAGATAGTTCTTCATATTTTAGTATATCAGGACTGTCAGATACAGTCAAGTCAGAAATAGAATTGAACTCAGATAGTTTTCTTCAGATTTATGGACTATCAGATACATTCACTTATGCTATCAATCACAAATATTATCAGAACACATTCTATCAATACTCAGCTTCAGGACTGTCAGATTCAGTCAATCAGACCAGTTCTTCATAATTCAAACTGTCAAAAACAATTATTTCTTTATCAGTAATATAGTATCAATCTCCCAGTATTTAGTAATACAGTAGCAAATCCATCACTTATTAGTGATTTACATATCAATATCAGTAAACTAGGTCTTTCAAAATCTCATTATCAGTACACTCATGTTGTCAGTATTCAGACTCAGTAGTCAGTATCTCCACAAGTTCAGTTATAATTACGTATGCATGTATGTACTCTTACATTCATATCAGTCAGTAATTTTCATATATATAACCCTTTGCATTTAGCCTACCTCACCCGTATACTCAGTATATTTAGATATACTGATGTATTTTCACTGTGGTGCTTTCTCATATGTTACACCATAGGTTCAGAGGCATGACCTCCAAATCAGCAGCAGATTCCAGGATCAGCAGTCAGAGTTAGATGAGAGTCCTCATCCTTTGAGGACATGATGATTTTATTTCTATTTCAGTTTTTAATTTATTTCAGTAGTTGGAGTTAGTTGGGTACATGACCTATCAACTCCTTATTCAGTTCAGTTAGAGGCTTTCAGACTAGATATCATATTATATGTTCAGACTTCAGTATTTATGTTTTTCTTTGGTATTGTTATACTATATTTTATAGATATGTATCAGTATTGAACCTTATGGCCTTACAGTTTATGTTTCCGTATATTTTATGAGATATTATCCAGTTTACAGGTACAGATATCAGTCATAGGTTAGCTTGTGGTCCCTCGGGATCATGAGCCCCATGTAGCATTTCGGTTCAGTAAATTGGGGCGTTACAAACTTGGTATTAGAGTCTAAGGTTCAACAGTGTCCTAGGAAGTCTAAAAGCTGCATCAAGTTGAGTCTAGTACATGGGCGTATTGTGCACTACACTTATGTGCAAGAGGCTATGAGATGTTTTAGGAACAGTTTCCCTTTTTTTATGTCTCAAGATCGTGCTATAGCAAGTTTGTTTAAGGAAACCATGTAGATTCATATCATGAACCTCTCATGTTCACTGTACCTTACTTTCAAGGTAATAGAAACAGTGAAGTTCAAAGTCCTAAAGACAGGGCTTTCTCAGAGAGTCCCTACGATCAGTTATGAGATTAGTAACAGACTCAAATCGTATCCTATTAGTTCATTACTATTCCAAGGTCGTACAGATTTTATTCATGATCATGAGAACTCATTCTTGAATCCAAAATTTTAGCAGTGGTAGAGTTGGGATAGTATTATTCTATTTGATCAGATTATGTATTCATGGGGATTAGATCAGTAGGCTTGAACAGTACGAGCTAAACACTTATGTTTATTGACTCAAAATTAAGCATGAAGTTGTGAATGTGATATTAGCAGTATATGAGGAAACAGAATTAGATGATGTGTTTAGTAAGACAGACAGATGTTGAACATAATATAGGTATATGATGGTAGATCAAGTACCTAAGCCAGGCCCTCAAATTTTAGTAGTACAGATAATATGTATAGAAAGCAGTAAGGAAAGACAATTCCAGACCCATTCTTATCTCAGTGCAGAGTTTTTCACTTCAGCTATCACGAAACCAACTCAGGAATTACATACCAACTCTATGGTCACGAACTATAAACATGTATGAATTTAATTTCCAGCATAAGGAGTCCCTTTTACTCCATAGTACGATTTATGTTCCATGAGCACAATCTACTTTCACGCACTTTCCATGGGATCATATGCGCCTTCATTTCCCAGTATAAGAGGTTCAGTTCCAGCTCCCTCAGTATTCGAATCATATCTCATGAGTACAGAAAACTCTAGACTCAGGTCATGCAGCTCATGACTTATGTACACATATCATGCTTTACAGTATACTTAGCTTCCATGACTCATGCTATGCCCCTACAGATCAGATACATTTAGACTATGTCATGTACATCCTCAATTCAGACCATATTGGTAAATCCAAACTATTGATATTTTATTCCTCAAGTTTCAGTCATGTGTTAAGTTTAGTTTGTATCTATTCATATTTTAGGTCCTCCTGATTTACTCCTCCAGTTAGCTCTCCTTATGGAATAGTGTAATGATGAGCAGTTGTTAGATAAGAGAAGATTGTTGCATACTTACTTTGCACAAGGGTGTAGTTGTGAAGATAGGCTTGAATGTCATGATAAATGTGCAAGTAAACGTCTATCAAGGGGTCGTATTTATAAGTTCGGAAAGTACAAAATGTAAGTGTACAGTTAGATCCTTGACCTATGTCAGTCCCCAGTATGTAGCCATTAAAATCTCAGTTGCCAACTCAATTATAGTTTCAGTATCCAACACTCAGTGATCAGTGTTCAGTCCTTGAATTTAGTACTTCTGTACTAGCTATAGGCTTATTTATAATGTCATCTTCAGTTTAGTAACCAGATTTGAAACTCAGTTCAGTTCCAGATATGCTTGACCATAGCATTCAGGTTGTCAGTACTCAGTTATCAGTGTTTCAGTACCCCAGTTTATAGAATACCTCAGAGCCATGTCGTACGCTTGGTCTCGCATTCGAAAATAATACAGACTTCATAAATCCACGCTCAGATACCTCATTCTACTCAGTTAGTCCTTATCTTCTATGCATAAAACTCAAAAAAAATCTCAGCCCAGCTATTCAAACTAAGTACAGTTTAGCTATGGAGATACAGTATTCAAGTATCAGTTATTCAGTTAATCAGATAAGTTAGTATATTTATGCACTTGTGTTCAGCTCAGTTCATGTATCATCTCTCAGTTTCAGATCCTAGCTATTCAGTCATGACTCAGTTCCTAGGTGTCTTGCGCATAGCCTCGATTTCCCTCATTAGCTCATCCAAGTCAGTATTCTTTGAGGAACATAGTGTCCTAAGGGGGAGATACATCATACCCCCAAAATTTCATGACATAAACATGCTACTCTATTATTTTTGATAAATCCAGTTTGGTGAAGGGGTACTCATAAGTTAACCCTCAAACTCCAACTTCAGTCGTACGCTATGTTTTCATAATTCAGTTCAGATCATGATATTCAATATATCTGCCACGTACCATACTTAGGTATGTTCTCATGTTTCCGATCATGCATATGGAGTAATTAATCTCAAACTTATTGGTATTATCAGTTCAAGGTAACAGTTTTCCTTAAACTTACTCGTTCTCATGTTCATTTTTCAGTGCCAACCTTGGTATTCAGTTCCATACTTAGTTTTCAGTTCAAACTTGATACCTTTACCATTGCATGTTCATGAGTAAGTTTAGTCATGAATTCACGCATTAGATATGTCTGATCAGCTCATTTGTACTTTCAGTCATGCATTCACGTATTTGTCAGTCATATAATCATGGATCAGATATGCATGGATTTAGCCTTTCAGTTGTGCATCAGACATGTATTCTTATTTTGAGAAAACTTACTTTATTAGAATCCTCAATCTTATATTCATGAATCAGCTTCCCATGCATCAGATATACATGTTCAATATGTTGTGCTCAGCTTTCAGTCATGCCAGTCATGAACCCATGTTTCAGTAATATATGTCTTTTACGTACTTCATTAATACACCCAAATTACAACTCTCGTTAGAAAGTGCAAGCGGTCGCTGTCAAATATAGAAACCAACTGGGTTGGGTGTCGAATCCCACAGGGAATACTATGATCACTAAGTATTGCGATTATTATTAGACTGTTGATCGAAGGTTCCAAGGTAAGGGGGTTTCAGTTTAGGTGCACAATAATATTATC